>NW_016907907.1:561913-627575 GCF_001483705.2 Eufriesea mexicana | reverse complement strand
CTTCCGATAGCGCCTGTTCCTTTTCCACCCTCAAATTCTCCAATTCCTGACGGTGTTTCTCCTCCATTTCGGAAATGGTGCGTCTGTGAGAGTTCTCCATGGCGAGCAGACCCTTCTCGCACAACGCTCGCAGCTGCTTGATCTCTTCCTTGTACCTCTTCCGTGTTTCCGCGTCTGTGTCCAATTCCGCGCTCATCGATCGTTGATAAGCGGCTCTAAGTTCGTTCACGTGAGCAGAGTGCTCGGAATCCATGGCGTTCAGTCTGTGTTCCAATTTTCTAGCCTTTTCTCGTAAACTGGCCGCTTCCAGTTCGTACTGAGAGGTTAAAGATTGCCGCTGACTGTCTAGTTCACCCTTGATGTCCATCAAGTCCCTCTCCTGGTTGCGCTTCAACGTTTCCAATTCTTTATTGTGCTCCACCGTTATCCTCTGAATGGTTTCCTGCAATTGGTCGCACTGTTTGCAAGTCACGCTATTCATGTGGTCGCTCAGCTTCTTGATCTGCTCGCGCAGCTGCGAGCATTTTTCACACACGCTAGACCAGTCCGCGATGACTGACGATGACTTCGACGGCCACGCCGTGTTCTCGCTATTCTCGCATAATCTCTCTCGAACGCGTTTGCCCAGCTCCACCAAGTCCTCCTCTAGGTAGAGCAAACTCTGGCCGACGTTCTTCATCTGCTCCTTCGAGGTACGCTTCGAGCCTGATATCCTGTCCTCGCAGTCCTTGCTAAACTGCTGATAAAGGTAACTGTACTCCGCGTCGAGAATCGGATTGCTTTGGAACTCGTGATCGTCTGCTGTTAGCAGACTCGAAAGAACGTCGTCGTTTCGGATTAGACTAGATACGAAAGTCTCTCCAGGGAAGGTCGTCAACTGTCTCGTGTTCTCCTGAAGAAGCCCGATTCTGGCGTCTATTAAAGCTTTGTGCGCGATCACGTCCGCGTAGTCCGTTAACAGCTGTCGGGACTCGTATTTCGATTCGACCATCGTCGACTTGTTCTTCTTCAACTGACGAAGACATTCCTCATACACGTCGGACAGTTCGTGAGTGGATAGTTCCATCTCCTGGCGCAGCCTAGCCTGCGCCGCATCGATCCAAGATTCCAACGTTATGCTCTCCGTGTTGTCGAAATTGAGGCAGGCATCGGTGATGCTCGTGATGTTCTGCTCGTACGTCTGACCACATCGCATGATCACGTGAGACACTTCCGCCTGTACCAACTCTTTGCTCACCGTTTCCTGAGCCAATGCCCATGCCTCTCTAATTCGTCGATCTTCCAGTAACTTTCTGCTCGAATTCATCACTTGCTGTTTGTTCGAATCTTCCTGCTCGGACATGCTCAGCGTCTCCGCGGCCAGAGCTTCCGCGAGCTGCCTCAATTTCGTCTCTTTGTATCTACGAACGACTTCGTTCATCTCGCGTTGTTTCTGTAGCAAAAAATTTAAGCTCTCGCTACGAGCTGCGGACACCTCTTTAGTCGTGGTTTCCGTCGCGGCCACGCCACCTACTAGTACTAACTTATTAGCTAACACTCTAGTAAGATACTGAATGTAACTGGTGTTTTGGTACGTTTTGGGCTTAGTTCCGTGAATCTTACGCATTAAGCTTGAGGCAAGCTGACTAGTTTCGACCAATTCACTGAGAACGGCACTCCGGTCGAATGACCGGCCGACCGCGCACTTGACCTGTCTCAGAACGACAAACTCGAACGCCACCCTCTCCGCGATCAGCTTCATCTTCTCCCGATCGTCCAGCTGGCCGTTCTGCTCCAGCGTCTGCCGTCTCTTCGTGAGTTCGCTCAATTTATCTTTAAGTATAGTCTCTAGTCTAGATACCACTACGCCTACTGACTCGGTCACTTGAGCGCTAGCTTGGGTTTTCTTACATTCTAAGCACGAGTCCAGGATGTCGTTTACCTCGCGTAAACACTTCTCCGCTTTATCCTCCGCTTGCGTCGAACCTAAACATTTCTCCAGCCTTCTCTTCGACTTTGACACCACCCTCTCTAATTTCCTTAACCTCGCGATGATCTCTAACGAAACTTCGCTGGTAGAAGACGCACTGATCTCGCTACACTCGCTGGAGTCCTTCTCGGCGTCGCTCGCCATATTTTCCGCCACGTTCGCCACTTTCGTCTCCAACGTACTCAGTCTGATCAATACCTTCATCGGTTCGGAGCTGGTTGCACTGTCCAGCGATTTTCTTCTTAATCTAGAACGATCCAGACTCTTGCCATCCCTCCTCTTCTCCTTCTTTGGATTCGGACTCGACTCCTTCGAGCTGCTTCCAGTCGACACGGGGGTGCTGATGCTCTTCCCGCGTTCTATAGCACAGATCTTGTTCTCCAGATCCAGCAGCTTGTCCTCCATCTCTTGGGAGATTTGAAAAGACTCACGGCCCTTCAATGATAGCGATCTCCTCTTATCCCTGGTTTCGACTTTTGTTAGCTTCTGTTTCAGCGTCCTTACTTGTTTTTCGCTGGCCGCAAGCTTGTTCGTCAAGTCTTGGATCCTGGCTGCCATTAACTGTATCTGGGCCTGGTTCGTCTCGCTGACACTAGCTGCATCCTGCTTATGAGCGAAGATTTCTAGTTCCAGTGCGTCCTGTATCGCATGCGCTTCGCGAAGTTCCTTGCGCATCGCGCGTATCTCCAGGATAGCTTTCTCGAAGCGGCTTCGGAGTTCGTCGTACTCTTCCACGATTCTAAAAACGAGAAACGTTAACGATGTATCTCGATCTCGTTCCTACATCTTTGCGCCACACTTACCGGTCGAGTATATGCCTTACCTTTCCTTGTCGAGCGAATTCAGGTCCAGATCTAATTCGATATTCGTCAAATCGCTGAGAGAATCGAAACTCCGCCCACGCTCCCTCGCAGCGGACAATCCTCCTTTGTCTTCCAACTCTCTGACTTTGCTATATAAACGCTCGTTTTCGTCTATCCCTAAATCAGCGACGACACGATAAATGACCCAATTAATCACGTAAGGATTTTATTCGATCAACGTACCTTGAGACAGTCTGTTACTCAAAGAAGCTATCTCCGATTGCAGATGTTCAACAGTTCTATGACTCGATGCCAACTCTTTGGTAAGCATCTCACACCGCTCACTGGTCTCCCTGAGAATAGCCTCCGTCTCCAGTAACTTACACTCCAACATCTCTTTGTCCCTGTTGTACATCTTCTTCATCTTCTCCAGGTCCTCCAAATCCTTGTTCCTCTGCTGCTCCGTTCTCTGAATCGTGTTCAACAGCTCGTCCACCTGCTTCTCTCTGATGGAAGCTTCCGCCTTCTGCTGCCTCAACCTAGACAGCTCTTTCTCGGCGCTGGCAACGTCCGCTTTCGCCGTGTTCAGCTGCGACTTCAAGCTCTCGATTTCGCTCTCCTGACGCTCGATAATGACTAGTAGCGTGCTTGGGTGGGACTGATTCTGATCCAGCTGATCACGCAGCAGGGATACCTGGCTCTCCAGCAATTCCACGATTAGCGGGCTCTCGTTGGCGCTCGAGAGACAACTGTTGCTCTGCATGTGCCCGTTGTGCTGCTCCTCGTCTTCTCCGAGTTCGCAGCAAGCCATCATTAGATCCTCTGACCTCACGCTGTCCAAAGTGCTCCTCCTTGAACTCAAAGGCGAGCTGCAGCTTCTTTTGTACACTCTAGACCTGGAGCTTGATCTGGACCGAGCTTTCACTCGCGACAGCGCCGTTCTGGTTAACGGCGGCGACGGTGGTAATTCCGACCATTCGTGGTTCGCCGAGTCTGACCAGCTGGAACCCTTCAATCCGCTGGGCCAGTCGCCGTTTCTCACCAGAGGTGGTGACACGGGCACTTCGGACCAGTCGCCTGACTCTCTCCTGCCACCCTCTGACGCTGTTCGATATTCCTCGTCCGAGGAGAACAGCACTGAGCGTGGCGTGACAGAGGTCGAGGGAACCACCGAGTCTCTTTCGCGGTCCGTGATGGATCTAAAATCAGACAGGGGACTTTAAGTGAATCCAAACGTGCCTTCCAGGTCTATACCAATTCGTAAACACCCTAACGCTATCGGTCGTTCGATTCGAAATCTGATGGATGTCAGCACAGCTGAGTGACACAACGATATCAATTTTCCTTTCAATCCTGTGTCAACTAAGTATCCTGTCAACTGGGAATCTTATCGAAAGGACTATGCTTTGCTACACTTACGCAGTGGGTGATTGCGGAGTGGTATCTGGCTGGCCATCCTGACAAACGGTGAGAGAATCACTGCTACTGTCCGGGTCTGGTAAATTGGCAGCCCTCCGAATGGCCGACATCCAACTGGCCCGTATACCAGCGGTGACCGCGGACAAGACGGTAGTTCCTCGATCGTCCCAGGCCTTGAGATGGCGCGAGAAAGAAAAGAAGGTAAACGATGGAATAAACGGGGCAAGAAGAAAGCAGAGAGGTTATCGTCTATGTGGGACAAGCAGCGGGATACAGCGGGTGACAGAAATCAGTGACACGAATAAACGAAGAGTTCCGAGATCTGTTCTAGCGTGAAATTGAGTTACCGACTTTTTCCAGCCACTCCCATCCCGAGCACGGAAGTTAATTCCGGCAATCCAATTGACCAGCAAGCCCCCGGGAGATTCACGGCTAACTATAGTCCTCGTGGAGGATTCTGGAACGCTGATGCTTTCCTATTTGCACGTGCAGCGAAGCAGACGGAAGTTTAGACACCGGTCCAGCCGGTAGACAATGTAAACCGACTCGTTTTGCATTGTATCCGATTAGGCGAGAAGGGACAGGAGGGAAGAAAATTGCGGCTCCGTAAGGTCTAACTG
This sequence comes from Eufriesea mexicana, assembly GCF_001483705.2. Classification (NCBI taxonomy): domain Eukaryota; kingdom Metazoa; phylum Arthropoda; class Insecta; order Hymenoptera; family Apidae; genus Eufriesea; species Eufriesea mexicana. The sequence continues at coordinate 622,764 of NW_016907907.1, read as the reverse complement.
GATCTCCGTTCGCTCATTCGTTCATTCGTTGGTTCGTTCGCGCGGAATGTTAATTACCGTAAATCACCGCGTGCAAATCCGCCGGTCACACTCACCACAGTCTGGAATCCATAATTTCTTGCGACTAAAAGGGGCGTGACGGCAGTAACGGTATTCAGATCTATGACGCCGTCCATGATACCCTTATCTTCCGCGCAGGGATCTCGGTAGTACATGAGACCGCAGCCGCGCAGCACGAACCAATGCTTGTTCCATTCCTGAGGAATACACCATTCGTTGCATACATATCGACTCTCGCCGAGGCTACCGAGCTGGAATTATCACGCGAAAGACGAACCTTGTTCAATCCCTGTTTCATTAGCCAGCCTTTCTTGATGTTCAACAGATCCTCGGCGGGCAGGTCGACCCTCAGTTCGGAGGTAGGGGAGTATCTAATGCCGGAGATGTCAAGGCCGCATCCGTCTGGATCACCTCTGATCTGTACGACATTATCAAGCAATTGCTGTTACTCTGACTGCTCGTGAAAGGTGTACACGGGGATACGAGAGTTCGCAGTCACGGAGGCTTAATTGTCTATTGGATCGCTAACTCGAGAGGACTGGCGAGATGCGTTTCGTTCGATCGAACCTAGAGACGTGGGTCGTCTGAGCTAATCAGAGGAAAACATTCGTATAAATTGGATACTCACGAATTTGTCCTGGTAAGCCGCATTCGCCGCATCCACGACGTCCCGAGTGGGCTCGGAGGTTCTAGGCTTGATCCTCCTGACGCGTGGCTGGGTCAAGGAGGCAGCGATGTCTCGCAGCTTGCCCTCTCTTGCTCCAGCAGGATTCTCCGACAGGCGTCATCGTCTGAAGCACACGTCGAACCGTTCACCATTTTCTGCTCCATTCGATAGAGTCATCCTGCGCCTCCCGTTACGAGAGGATAATGACAGGCTAGCGTCTAATGGTCGTGATCGAGCAGCAACAGAAATGCGTTTCCGGGCTTCTACCATCGCGCTGGTCGCGTTATCAAAAACGTACGTCGCCGGCTACACCGATAATCTACTTTTTCAGCTGGACGCTGGCAAGGCCAGACGAACGACTGGTTAATTGACTGCCGACTAATTAATAACCCGGACCCGGTTCGCGTCCACGACCAGGCGAGAACCAGGCTTATCTCGCTCGTTTATCCGCGTTTCTATCGACCCGCCATCGAAATCTAACCGCCATTACTATGCTAATAACAGTTTTCTCCCAGCCACCGCTTCCACGTCGTTCTTGCGTCAGGGTAGATAACGTTCTGTCAAGGCAGAAACAAAGGGGTAGATTCTATGCGAATTCTTATCTGTCACGAGTGATGGACCTATTCAATTTCGAGTTTAAAAGCTTCCAAGCTTTCACAGCTCGTCTCATTTCTACGATACGATGTCGAGGACCAATTCTTTGCAAAAATCACGAATAAAATGGAAGCTTCGATATTATTCGAATTAATTTCCCGAATAACGAGGGTGAAATTTTATATCTGTCTCGAACGATAGACCTATTCAATTTCGAGTTTAAAAGCTTCGTCTCATTTCTACGATACCATATACCAAGCTTTCACAGGTCATCTCATTTCTAAGATAAGATGTCGAGAATCTATTTTTCGCAAGAATCGCGAATAAAATGGAAGCTGTGATGTTATTTGAATTAATTTCCCGAAGAACGAGGGTGAAATTTTAAAGGACGATCGGTTAATCGAAAAGAAATTGGGGAAGTGCTGGTTGTCCACGAATCGACTGGATCTCTCGAGTGGATATTAGCGGATATCTTTCGGCAATCGAGGTTCGACATAAATCTCGTGGATCACCGGTGGAACTCGGCAACGGGTTCCTGGTCGTTGGACGCCAATCTAAATGAAATCTACGGATCAGACGGGAGAGCAGAGATCACGGAGCACGCGGCGTGGAGAACCGGTAGATTTTCTCCAAGATTGTGCACACGCAATTACGCAACGAACGGGAAACGTAATCACACCAGGCGAATCCTTTGGAATCGAAGCTAACTGTGCTAGTTAGACCCTTATAAATCTCGTACGCCGGATCCCTCGTTCCCCGTACGCGTTGCTTAACCTTTCCAGTCGCTGATTCACCGTTTAATGCTGAATTTCCGTATTGACGTGTCGATCGTGTTTGCTCAAAATCATTACGTCCATTCGAGATAATGCTGATGGATGAATCCACCTTGCGAGAAATAATATTGACCGATAACCGGCGCCTCGATGGAGGTTGCTGTTTATGCAGTTGATTACACGCTTTGCGTTGCCCCCCTGTCAGATTTATTTCATATTTCTCTAATCGATCGAACGAAGAAGATGCTCGTCGAACAAGAAGCATCGTCTTCGACGCGGAATAAAAATCGAGGCTGAGTTTCGCGAAACGTCGAAACCTCGAAACCTCGAAATGCAAGAGACTTTCCAGTTTACAGAATTCGAAAGTTTACACGGTGTTCGTGATTTGGGATTCTGAACATACTCGAAAGGTAAGAACGTTCGTTATCTACGATATTCTCTGAAAGATCTACTCAATGCATTCGGTACTATAACCAATTATAAATAAAAAGTAGATTATATCCAGAAAAAGTTGAACTATCCATATTCCCAAAGAAGAATCTGGATCAGATACTTTTCCACGATATAGTGATATCGATAAATTTTTACGATTCACTATGAATTTTTATTAAAAATTCTACTACTCCACTAAAAGAATAATAAGTAGATTGTATTCAGAAAAAGTTAAGTATTGAGTATCGGTATTCTTAAAGAAGAATCTGGATCAAATACTTTTCCCCTATATATTGATATCCATAAACGATTTACTATGAATTTCTATTAAAAATACTACTATTTCTCTAAAGAAATAAAAAGTAGCTTATATCCAGAAAGAGTTGAGTATTGAGTATTGAGTATATAAAGAAGAATCTGGATCAAATACTTTTCCCCTACATATTGATATCCATAAACGATTTACTATGAATTTCTATTAAAAATACTACTATTTCTCTAAAAAAATAAAAAGTAGCTTATATCCAGAAAGAGTTGAGTATTGAGTATATAAAGAAGAATCTGGATCAAATACTTTTCCTCGACATATTGATATCCATAAACGATTTACTACAAATTTTTATTAAAAGTTCTACAATTCCACTAAAAAAAAAAAAAAACAAAGAAAGGAATTTTTACCAAAAATTTCGTGGAAATTTCAATTTTTCGTGGACGAAAGCTGGAATCTACCCTAAACCAAGTCAAGCTAGAGAAGAAATTTCTAAAGCAGAGCCATAAATTCCACGGATACCACCTACGACGTGCAACGTGGAAACATTCACAGACCTTTACCCCCAGAATCCTCGACAACCCCAATTCCAGGAACGTATCCCCGAATCTTCAAGGACCACCAATTATCCCACCGATTCCTGGAAAATGCTCGTTCCAGGCATCCGACTGGAGTCGCGAGCCTCGAGTTCTAAACCTTGGACAGACCGTTACTCTATCGGACATTCCCCGGGCCCAAACGAGGAGCCATCAACGAGGCATTCCCGCCGCGAGTGGACAAGGGAGGATGATATCGTGGTCCGCGCGCGTTCGATCGGAATTAGGCTTTTTCACGTTAGGATACGCTAACGAACCGTGTGCAAGAAGCTAATTCGATAATAATGCGTGAACAAATTGCACGGGAGTAACGGTGCAAAGCGTTGGCTCAGCGTGCGCGCGGCTAACGCGAACCGATCGCGGGACTTTAAAAAAGGTACACACAGTAGTGGCCGTAACCGGTTTTCAATGGAATCGGCGAAACGGCGAAAAATTCGCGGCGTTTTTCTTTGTCCGATTAAAACGTTCGACGCTCGCTGTGTCGCGTTTCGATTTCTTGCCGATCGCTGTGGTTAAAGGTAGGATACAAACACGGTTTTTCGACCGATTCGGGAAAATCGGTCATTCGCGGAAGCTTATGAGGACCGGTGCTCACTCGGGGTAACGTTTACGCGTGTAAAGTTCGTGCGACGCTGACGCGAACGCGTCACGCTTAGATTTGTGACGAAGATTTATTTAGCTATTAAATTATCGGCACGAGATAACGGAAAGTAAAAAGATGTAGGAATTTAATATTATTGCGGGATAAAGCGAGATTTACCGGGTAGGGATTGTTTAAACGAGCAAGGTGATTGATGGGGAAAGTCAATGGGCGAGTAAGCGTCATTCACGTTGATAATCGCACGGTTGTAGTCGGTGTGCTAACCAAATACAAGCGTATGCATACGAACGTGGTGGAATTCCTGGGATTTGTTCGGCGGAATGTAGAAGCAGTCGAGTAAAATTTTTCTTGCTAAGATAGCAGAACATTCTACGAGACCATTGAGAACTTTATGGACGAAAAAGATATCGTATATAACGCGCGTATTACTCTCGATCGTTATTAAGTAGATAAGGATATCAGATTGGTTGGATGGATTTGGCAAAATTATCCAGTCGATCAGAAATTGCTACCGTTTAAAAGATGGACGATCGAGGCGATTGAAATCAATTCCAACTTTGGATTAATCCTATACGCTATGATTTAATTATAAGAAACTGCGCGTCCTTTTATTGAAATTTAAATTGGCAATATTAGCAATTAGCAGTTAAATATAATCTCAGTCCAATGCGAGTGTAATTCATTTTTATGGGGTACAGCGATCGTTATTAAATTGATAGGAGTACCAAATTAATCGAATAGATTTGCCTGTGGCTGCAAAATGGCGTGGTTTATAAGAAGGACGATCGAGGAGATTAAAATCAATTCCAATTTTGAAATGATCCCATGCATCGTTAATTTAATTATAAAAAATTGTGCCTTTATCAATTATCAATTAATAGTTAAATATGATCTAGTCAAATGCAAGTATAGTTCATCTTTATAGGATTTAGCTTAGAAGAGACTCACAAATTAGCCTTTTGAGCTTAGCTTTAGCTTTAGGAGAGGTTCACAAATTAGCCTCGTGAGCTTAGCTTTAAATTTAGGAGAGACTCACAAATTAGCCTTGTGAACTTAGCTTTAGCTTTAGAAAAGACTCGCAAATTAGTCTTGTGAGCTAAACTTTCAATTTAGTAGAGACTCACAAATTAGCCTTTTGAGCTTAGTTTTAGCTTTATGGGAGACTCACAAATTAGCCTTGTGAGCCTAGCTTTAGTTTTAGGAAAGACTCACAAATTATCCTCGCGAGCTTAGCTTTAGCTTCAGGGAAGACTCACAAATTAGCCATGTCAGCTTAGCTGTAACTTTAGCTTGAGGAGTGACTCACAAATTAGCCTTATGATTCGATCATAACTCCAAAAAAAAAATTGTTTAATATTATTTCGAATACATCGCCTATTCCGACGCTCAAATTTCCCGCCTCGAAATTTATCCCATAACCAAAAATCGTTAACGGATCGACTAGGAATTCTCCGCTCTGCATTTCAATCGAAATTGACCACCACGAAATCGTTAAAGAAAATTCCCTAAATTTTACAATGCTCGTGTCGATATTTAGTTTTACGATTTTCAAACGAAAATCTGAAACTTTCTCGGCCGAAATCGTGCGGTTAAATCTTTATTATCGCTTCGCTAACGAATGACGAGAGCGATTCTTCTCGTTACTTTCACTTTCGCCTGGAACATCCTCTAATAATACGAGAAACACGGGACATTCATCCTAATCCCTCTAAAACCTGTATGGAGGAGACGAGGCAGAGAAATCGCAGCCACGTGAGCGCCAGGGGGAATCATATCGCGATTAAAGGCTCGTAGCTCAGTGAAAACGACAGGCTAACTTATCGCCGATTGGAAAGCGCGTAGGAGATACACCGGTGGTGGGAACGCGGCAGAAAAACCCCGTCGCTCGTTTAATTGCAATCCCCTATCACGTTCGAGGGAGCAAGCGTCTGTGCCTGATTAATTTCGCTAACAATTTCCGTCTCGCACGGAGACACTCGTTGCTCCGACATTGGCGAACTTCAAACGCGGCACGAGTGTTTTGTCTGCGAATTAAATTCCGTCACAACCTTTTCAACCACTCGACCCGTCTCTCTGATATTTCGTAATATTCCCGCCCTCGAGTCCACCCTTTTCCAGATTTATTTCAGAATCTTTTAAATCGTAATATCGCATTAACGAAGTTTCACGTACATATGCTAATCGGTACGAGTATTTCACGAAATTGCTGTACTTTTATGGCATATTACGAAACTTGAAATTCTCGTGGACAGAGATACGTGACTCGTTGATCTATGATCTATTACTAGATCCATTTACTAGATAGGGATTTTATTGCGGAGGGTTAGAAAAATTTAAATAGTTACAGTCGTTCTGTAATGATATGTCAATGCAGATGGTGAGTCACGAGTTACTAATACCAATTTTAAGGATTTGCTAATCGTTTCGAGTTATTCAAATTCACGGGTGCGAAAACGTAACGATTTTCGAATCTATGGAGAATTAGAAAAATGTAAATGGTTATGGCATGTCAATGCAGATGGTCAGTCACGAGTTACTAATACCAATTGTAAGGATTTGTTAATCGTTTCGAGTTATCCAAATTCACAGGTGCGAAAACGTAACGATTTTCGAATCTATGGAGAATTAGAAAAATGTAAATGGTTATGGCATGTCAATGCAGATGGTCAGTCACGAGTTACTAATACCAATTGTAAGGATTTGCTAATCGTTTCGAGTTATCCAAATTCACGGGTGCGAAAACGTAACGATTTTCGAATCTATGGAGAACTAGAAAAATGTAAATGGTTATGGAATGTCGATGTATTTCTGTAATGACATGTCAATGCTGATGGTCAGTCATGAGTTATTAATACCAATTGTCACGACTTGATAATCGTTTCGAGTTATCCAAATTCACAGGAACGAAAACGTAACGATTTTCGAATCTATGAAGAACTAGACAATTGTAAATGGTTATGGCATGTCAATCCAGATGGTCAGTCACGAGTTACTAATACCAATTGTCACGATTTACTAATCGTTTCGAGTTATCCAAATTCACAGATGCGAAAACCAAACAATTTTCGAATCTACGCTTTCTGCCTTTGGCAAAATTGACGTGAATTTTTATCGAGTCTGGAATGCAACAATGTTTAAACGTAACGTCGAATTATATAAGACATTTAGATACAACGCGACTCGGTAGTTTCAGCGGAAAAACACAATCGTAACCCGAGCCTGACATCCGGATTCCACGCGAGACGAGCCTCGAGCTAACCGATAGAGCGCGAATGAATTCGGTCGGATAAAATCGGCTGGATTTTCACACGGCCGTCTCTGTTGCGTGGACAAGCGCTAACTGTTTTGTTTATGCCGTCAATTGTCACGGTGGGGAAAATGGGTCAGGTACGATTTAACGCGGCCGCGCGAATCATCGTCGCGGAGAAGAATAGTCGTCGAACGTCCCAGTTTCCTCTGCGATTCAATGGGACGTTGTATCGTCGAATTAAAAACGAATCGCGATGCCAGATCTCCGGGACGAGCGATGAAATTTCTCCCTGGGTCCACGGCCTGGTAACGTTCGCGATTAACCATCGCGTAAAACCGATTCACCGCGGAAAAACCGCAGCAGGGGAGGAGCAGAAAAATAGTTTACGATAGCGTTTCATAGGGAATAAAAGACGAGAGGGAAAAAGAGAAATCGCGCAGCGCGATTCGACGCTGGATCCCTATATAGGGTGGTCGATAAATTTTCGATAATTTTATACCGACGTTAATTAGCAATTTTAGTAATCGTTAACGATTCCCCCGTGCCAATTACCGGGGATTAAACGTTCAAAGCGTCAGAGAGGGGGTAGGAATAAAACTACGCAATCGGTACCGAGATGAATAAAAGATGTAGCCGCGTCTCGTTAAAACGATTTCGACGAGCAAACGACTCTGAACGACGAACCAGCCAGATGTACGTCGGTGTGATTCACCGTATCGCGAGGTCAACTGGCTGAAATTTAGACTCGCTGTTAGTTTCGACCGAGTTACCGTCTAAATATCAGCGAGGATACGATCCATGGATCGACGGTGACTTCCAAATCCGAACGCTCTGCTCCATTCCATTCCCTGTGAATCGACTACCTTTCACGAATTCCCATTAACCTCGCGTCCATTAAACGGAGCGCCTTGATCTACCTATTCCTAAAATCCCGCAAAAACTATATCATTCGCGGAACTACCAATTTCGTTGGGCAAAAAGAGATTAAACGGTGAATCGAAGATCGAAAGGAGTTGATAAACCGATTGCCGAAGTTGGACAAAAACGGTATCCTTCGTGGAGTGGTCCGAGCCACGGTGAAAAGAGACATCCGACACTTTGGAGTCGATATGGCCGACCAAAACTCCGTCTATCCGACGGACTTCGTTGGATCTCGCTCGATTTCGTCGGATTCTATTGGATTCCGTCGGATTCTATTGGATCCCGCCGGATGCTATTGGATCCCGTCGGATTATATTCGACCCCGTCGGATTCTATCGGATCCCATCGGATTCTATTGGATCTCGTCGGCTCCTGTCGGATTTTATTGCATCCCGTCGGATTCCGTCGGATTCTATTCGATCCCGTCGGATTCTACTGGATTCTATTGCATCCCGTCGGATCCTATACGATCCCGTCGGATTCTACTGGATCCCATCAGATTCTATTGGATTCCGTTGGATCCTGTCGGATTTTATTGCATCCCGTCGGATTTTATTCGATCCCGTCGGATTCTACTGGATCCCGCTGGATCCCGTCGGATTCTACTGGATTCTATTGCATCCCGTCGGATCCTATTCGATCCCGTCGGATTCTACTGGATCCCATCGGATTCTATTGGATTCCGTTGAATCCTGTCGGATTTTACTGCATCCCGTCGGATCCCGTCGGATTTTATTCGATCCCGTCGGATTCTACTGGATTCTATTGCATCCCGTCGGATCTTATTCGATCCCGTCGGATTCTACTGGATCCCGTCGGATCCCGTCGGAACCCGTCGGATTCTACTGGATTCTATTGCATCCCGTCGGATCCTATTCGATCCCGTCGGATTCTACTGGATCCCGTCGGATCCCGTCGGAACCCGTCGGATTCTACTGGTTTCTATTGTATCCCGTCGGATCCTATTCGATCCCGCCGGATTCTACTGGATCCCGTCGGTTTCTATTGCATCTCGTTGGATCCCGTCGGATCCTGTTGGATATCATAACATCCCATTGGATCTCATCGAATCCCGGTGGATCCTATTGGATCTCGTTGGATCCCTCGGATCCCATCGGATCCCGCGACCCGACGTCGAATCGGAACTAGCGAACAGGGATTCTTGGATCCGTACCTACGGCGACGATGGCGGATCCAAGGCCACCGACATATTCGAGTATACCGACCTAGTTTCTCTCCGGAGCAGGCGGTCCCCGCTCGTTCTCCGTGCTGATTCATCCTGCGTCTGGCCTTGTCCTCGGCTCTCAGCTTGTCCCTGGTCGGTGGAGACGCGCTGCTCGCCGGCTGATCCCTGTAGCTCGACCTACCCTCGCTGGGCACGATCGGTGGCTTCTCCGACAAGGACGCGCCGCTGGACGCGGTGGTGGACGTGGACGTGGTGGAGAACACGGTGCTGGACACGGTGCCGTTCATCGCGGAGGTGGATGGGACCGAGGACAGGTAGGCGGAGCCACCGTTCTCCAGCGGGGTGCTGGTCCTCAGAGGCGACACGTTGCTGGTCCGATGCTCGTTCACGGTTTCCGCGTTCCCGTTGCTCATGCTCGCGTTGCTTGTCGTCGTCGAGGTGCTGTTGGTCCCCAGGGTCGGTGCCGAGGAGAACACCGATGGACACAGGTCCGTGGACACGCTGCTCTCCTGGACCCACGTGTTGCTGCGGGGCTCCGAGCGACAGCTGTTGAATCGAGGTCGAGGAGGGTTCGGCGTGTTGCCTGAAAGCGGAGCGATTTTTGAGGTTAGATATGGTTGCAATTCGACGAGGAAGCTTGGAAGAGGAGTGCAATAGAAAGACGGAGGACGGTCGTTTTAATCGCGCACTGTCCTCCGCAGCAGCAATCTGCGCTTAATTTACGCTCAAGTGGCACTCGCGCGAGATATTCGTTTAACGTCTTAATGGATCAAACGTTGACTTCGAACTCTCGTGCTCGATTAACCGCTGCTTGTCTGCGAATAAAAACCTATCGAGCGCAAGTAGCAACCTCTCCGACGTGCCTCTCTTCAGCTATTCGACTCGCGCGAGAACCGATTGGATCGACATCGGGTAAGAAACGATAAAGTATCATCAATTACTCACTTCTGATCGCCGGAGTGACCTGGAGGATGCTGGTCTGTCCACCGGGGAACGTCGCGTTCCTCTTGTGCCGGCCCTGAAACACGATTTCGACCTCGATTAATCGCTGGTCCACGGCCGAAATAGGTGATCGAGTCCCTTACGGCTCGATCGATCGTCCTCGCAGCGACGGGATCTCGTGGTGCGTATAAAGGACACGCCTGGGTCGATTAAAAATCGCGTCGGTTGTTATCTTGGCGCGAGTCGCACGGCCGTCGCGACTGCATGCCGGAATGCCGTAGAATTCGAACGTGGGCGACGCTACGAGGGCAGGCGTGTGCGAGACCAGGTCGCGGTAGGCGGCCGCAATAACGGCAGATAACAGCCACGCTGATAATATTCCGCGGGGCTGCGCTCTTCCCGGCGTGCATAATTCATAAGACCGCGGCCCCGTGTACCGGCCCGTGCCGGACAAATGCGAACACGAACGATTCCATCCACTCCACCGTCGAGATCTTCTTACCGGCCCGATCTCTCGATAGGCCAAAGAGGATTTCCACCGGTCGCCTGTATGCTAAATATCCTCGTCGCGTGCTCCTTCCGACATTTTCCATTACGATCCACACCAGTTTTCGTCCATTTTTCACGCTCCCACCGCGAAACGCACGCTGTCACCGATACGTCGATTCATACGCCCTCGACATTTTTCTCCTTGCGACACGCTTACCGCTTTATCGAATCGACGTCGCTGCGAACTTATTGTCACGCGTCGCATACGATATGTAAATTACGAAGCGAACGCGTTGCGTGCTCGCGTGAACGAAATTTGCATTTTTGTCCACGAGTAGTAACGATGGGTGGCAGTCTGTGGCAGCAGATCGGCCATTGTCGTACCGATATGATAAAAATTTTCCTACGACAGAGATAGTTGGCAGACTCGCGATAGTCTCGGGAAAAATAACGTAAAGCAGAGTAAGGCTTTCGAAAATCTTACGACACTCTGTCGACCGGACACGTCAATTAGAGTCCTCGATTGAAACTAACGCCAATTGACATTCCGTTTCGAATAATCGTATCATGGCACGGAATAGCTGAGAGCACCTCGAGTCTTGCGAAAGCTCGATAGCTTCGGGTATATCTTCGAAAATTAATCGCGGCCGACACACGGCAACGCGAAATTATGCGAAGAAAAAATAAAACGTAACGGTAATTCCGATCTGACATGTCTTAACGCTTTAACGATCGGCACGCCAATTAGAATCCCCGATGGAACCTAACGTCGACTGACGTCCCATGCGAAATGAACGTGTCGCGATAATTGAAAGCTCTTTGGCTCTCGCTAGAGAGTCCACGAGTCTGATGGACTCCGGCAAGTACCGAATAACGAGACGTTATCCCTAACGAAAGCACCCAGTAAATAACTCGAGGATCCACCGAATACTTGAATTAGGCACCTCCATAACCAAAACGCTCGGAAATGACTATACTCTCCGTGCAATCTTTGGAGCGTCCCGCGATTAAGCGGAAAGCGAGCGGAAAGCGAGCGGAACAGGTGGCTGGTCGGCCAGTTTACTCTTCAAACGGAAAGAGATCGCGCGGGGTGTTTTATTTGGCATGGCAGGGCTACGTGCGGCTTTTACGACAGGCGACCAACGCAACGAGCAGAGGAAATAAAAGGCGCGGGGAGGCCCGTTTCCTACGCGCGTTCACCGGTTCGCTCCAACGTGTTGGCGTACGTATACGCGTCGCCTTGGCCTCCTAACGTAATCGTACGTTTACACCGGGCGGCAGGTCCGCGCGGAGACGACGAGCCGTTTCCATTTGCCGATCGATCATTCCTTGCGTAACGGACCCAAAGCGAACGCGCGAACAATGCGCCCCAGCATCCACGGACGATCGATCGATCGATCGAACGCGACGCCGACTCCGATCCCGACCCATTCTCGTGGTGCCGATCCCTGCTCCACGTCCACCGCGTTTCAACCGGCCGATTTCGGACGTCCATCTTGGGTTCCTCCGCTTTGCGAGTCTTGGGTTCCTCGCGAGCTTTCGTTCTCGTAGGAATTTTCGGTGAGTCCTCACACGAGGTATTTGGAATCCGTCGAAGCTTTCGTTGGATGATGAATTTGGATGATCCCAGGGATGAAGGAATTCTTTGCCAATTTTCATTCCATCGCTAATAATAGATTGACTCGCGAATTATTTCCTTTAACGACTACTTAAATGTCAAATAGCATAGTCACGATAGTCTTCGCGAATTAATTTTAAAAAATTCTATTATTTAGTTCACACTCGAAAATTTGGAATATCTAATTAATAGTCTGAATGAATAAGTTTTTCTGATTTTTGAATACGGTGAATTCGAAATGAAAAATGCTATCACTGAGGATTCTCTTCCGGACTGTTTAAATATTATTCGGGATGGTGATTCACGGGGCTAGGCGAAGGCACGCAGCGACGATTCGTAGATTTAAGAGCCTTGTCTGATTTTTATCTCGGCAAAGAGAAGCGTCGCTACTCTCCCATCGATCATTCGTTGCACAACGCGTGGTTGTCGAGAGTCTAGGTAACGCGGCAAAATGACAGTCTCCCGACGACAGGCTACACGATTCACGAACAGACGCCTTGATCTATCGGGCGATCGCGAAACGCGTAGATCACGCCGCGGATAACATCGACGAGGCTCTTTTATTGTTTCGACGTCGGCGTTAATTCATCGGTACGCGGGTTTTAAGATATTCCCATTCGCGAAGGACGACTTTGCACGTTCGCGCGGCAATTATTCGAGATAATCACGGGAAGGAGATAATTCGAGGTGGAAAGGAGAGAAAAAATTGGGAAAGCAATCGATCAAACCGTCCCACGGGGCTTATCGTATCATTTTAAATTCGACGATGGTGTTGCATCGTAGGATCATTACCGCCGTGACGCAACTCTATCCTTCCTTTAATTTCATAATCTCGTACCTGGTAACTTTTACATAGGCACGGAGAAAATTTTCCAATTAGAACCCTTAATCTTAAACATCGAATTCGTAACAATTCCCATTTTTTAATTTAATTTATAACAATTTTTAACCTCTCAGACAAGATGCACCACTATATAGTGGTTCTCGGGGATGCCATTTTTCTGAGCAATGGCTCACTCTAGTGGCTCACTCGTTCGCCATTTGAATTAAGTGCTTTTTAATTTTAATTAAAACCCTTAATCTTAAAGATCGAATTCGTAACAATTCCAATCTTTTAATTTAATTTATAACAATTTTTAACCTCTCAGACAAGATGCACCACTATAGTGGCTGTCGTGGATACCATCTTTTTGAACGACGCATCACTATGGTGGCTCACTCTAGTGGCTCACTCGTTCGCCATTTGAATTAAATGATTATTAAATTTTAATTAAAACCCTTAATCTTAAAGATCGAATTCGTAACAATTCCAATCTTTTAATTTAATTTATAACAATTTTTAACCTCTCAGACAAGATGCACCACTATATAGTGGTTCTCGGGGATGCCATCTTTCTGAACGACGCGTCACTATAGTGGCTCACTCTAGCGGCTCCTCGTTCACCGTTTGAATTAAATGATTAATAAATTGTAATATATTTTCTTTCGCACTTTTCTTGCCTTCACAACACACTGTTTTATAACAGTGTTAACAACATACAGTCTTTGTTTTTAACACGCCAATGTCAAGTATGAATTGTTGCTTTTCATTTAAATAAATATACCATTTGCTCTTACATAAAGATGCTCTTGTTAACATACAGATCCGTATCCTTATAATTTTTTAGAACAGCATTGTTCGTCACACGTTACAATGTTGTATCCTTTAGGTGTAATTGGAATTAGCCTCGCGCAAAATCCTGCCATGCTTAAGAGATTAAAAAAATGGAAAGAAAAATAAGAAATAATCGTACGTCAACCCCACGAAATTGAACGATCCTTGGGTTCTCGAACAACACCCCTAATAACCGATCAAAGGCACTCATTGGACCCCCTGAATCCACGAGGGTGAATCTTCCGCGGGAAAAACACTCGTGCTGCCAACCCCATGACATCCAACGGCTCGACGCCTTCGAAACTCCTTCGCCTGCCAAACAACGCCCCTGCTGTCCAATCAAAAGCATCGATGGTGGAAACGCGCTCAATTAAAATTAATTGAATCGCGCTCGACATCGAGCTAATCCCTCGTCGCGTCTCTGAATCCATCCTGAATACCTGTCAGCCACCGAACCCGGCTGAATCGCCGGGGAATCGAATTGAATCGTCCCTGTTCACGGATTAACAAACAACCGCGATCATTCTGCATTGTCGCGCTGTTTCCACGCGGTCGCGAGCATAATCGGCCCTATTCCCGCGAACGGCGATAAGAAACCGGCGAAGAAGCGGCGAGTGGCACGCGGAACGATCGAGTGAATCGCAGAAAAGCGGCAATCGGCGCGCGGCTACGGTGCAGTTTTGCCAGCGCGGCATTATTTCGCGCTGTAACGAGCGTGACGCCGCGACAGCGCGCGCTAATGATCCAGCATTATCGCACTTTTGCCGGCTACGTTTCTTTCCCAGTGTCCTCGCTCGTTCGTTCCGCGGCCGGATTAACCGAGCTCGATCCGCCATTTTGTTGCAAAATGGTGCAACTCCCGGTGCAAATTAGACATCCGCGTATCTCCGATCCTCCGAGTGCTTGTGTATCCTTCACCATGGGCGAACAGCTATACCCGTGGATGGGGTTGACTGATAGGAAACGGGAGAACGAGGGAGCAGGTGTTATAGTCATTGGAAGATGCCAGAGAGCATCGCTAAACAGATGCTGTCTCGAATGGCTCTCCAATTAGGCTGATATTTAACCATCGAGGGAATATCTGACAATCCTCGGTTGATTTTATATCTCGCAGAGGAATATAATAAGCGAAGATAGTTATCCATTAAATCGGTGCTTAAACTTAAATATCCGATTAGCGGGGGACAAAAAGTGGAAAAACAACGGGGGTCTAAAGACAACCCCGTGGCACATAAAACAGTTTACAATAAGAAGATACCCCCCTCGGAGTCGGTCATTAAATCACCGGCAATAACGGCGTAGAAAGCTTTCGATACTCGAAACCCGCGAACCCACTCGTTAGACGGTTCAATTAAAGCACCCGACTCTAACAAAGCCATAATTAACCCCTGTGATCGTGCGCCACGGCGCGTCGATATCTCCCACGAAGCGTTGGTCTGTTCGTCGATGACTCGACGAGCTATCGGCGCGTTCGATTTTCCGCTGGAAAATTGAAAACGCCGGAGTCAGAGTGGGCGGAAGGCCGCGGAAAAACCGCAGGCGGCCGCGTTGTCGCGTTTCGTTTCCTCGCGGGAACGCGAACAGCGTTTCGAGCGTGAGCCTATTAAAGCTATTTCCGCCGGTGAGACAAGTCGACGCGACTGGTATTACTGCACGCGTAACAAGCATGACGCAGAAGGATGTAGTAATGATTATGCGAGCACCGTAATCAACGAATGACAGCGGCCTCGTCAGCGTGACTTCTTTTTCGCGTTGGATCCAGGTCCGCGGAACGTGTAATTCGACGCTGTTAGAACGCGCCTTAACTTATTTCCGATTCGCTGGGAATTTCAGTTCATCGACGTCGGTGTCCCTATGGAATTCCCTAGGGATCAGAAGGATTTAGGCGATCGGGGATAGTAAATTCTTATCTTTTCGTTAGTAAAGCGTTTCATGTGTTATTCGTCGAACCTAACCTAACTTAACCTAACACAAACCGGATGATGATGCGAAAGCGTAACACTGTCGATCTGTTGCAAATTTCTATTGATCGATAGATCATCAGTGAAGATGAAACAATCTCGATTGATATTATTATCCAATTGAGATTTCGAATAATTTTCTCGACGAAATATTAATTTTAGGGACGTTTCTTAACATTTTGACACGCAAATGCATCGCGATTTGACCATCCTTCACGCGATAACCGATTCGGTGGGAATTTTATTTTGTCAACGTCGGTGTCCCTATGGAATCCACTAGGATCAGGAGGATTTAGGCGATCGGGGATTATCCGTTCGTGTCTTTCCGTCACTAAAGCGTTCCATGTGTTATTCGTCGAAACTAACCTAACTTAACCTAACACGAATCGGATGATGACGCGAAATGGTAACACTGCCGATCTGTTGCAAATTTCTATTGATCGATAGATCATCAGTGAAGATGAAACAACCTCGACTGATATTATTATCCAATTGAGATTTCGAATAATTTTCTCGACGAAATATTAATTTTAGGAACGTTTCTTAACATTTTGACACGGAAATGCGTCGCGATTTGGCCATTTGTCGTACAGTGCTTAACTTTAAAAGGAAACTATGCATTACGAGTGGTAAATGGCAAATTTCGTTCTTCGAAGTCGCAATAGACCCGTGTGTTTCTTCGGCGATGGGGAATAATCGGGTACTCGCGATAGTTGTAATATTTTTCTCGAGCAAACCTTGTTCCACGAGTAGACCTCGAGCACGTCAGCCCACCATCTGGTTTCCTCGCGGCACGTGCCTTTCACGAAGGTAACTCCTTCCGGCGAGGTGATGGCGAGGCTGTAGGGATGTCCAGTGACGTCCTCGGCGGCGGCAACCTCCAGCACGCGGGTCATGTCGATCATCGCTTGGGGAACCGTCTCCGGCTGCAACAGAAACATCACGCGGGCCCGTTAATCATCGACAAGTCCCTTTATCCAATGGCGCATTGCTCGCAGCTGGCAATTTGATCGAGCGGCCAGCCGGTAGCCGGTGATTCGATTTAATAATATAATCGTTTAATAACGATCGACGTGGCTGCGGGGCGTTCTATTTCTCAAGAATACGCGAGGAAGACCTAGAAACACAGAAATGCCAACCGGGTCAATTGAGATGCAATTTAATCTCTATCTGGAACAGCTTCGTTCCCGATCGATATGGAGCAATTAAAACGTCCCCGTTGATCGGCCATTGAACGTGCGTATGTAAATGCGCGCGGTGATAGTCGGAGGAGCTGTCGATTGCGCGGATGGCTCAATTAAGCTTTCATTAAACGCTTTGTACAGCCTCCAATCCACTGCCCCGATTCCCCCGCCATTAAGCTCGTTTTTTAAAGGTCAAGCGTCCGCTCGGCAAGACCGAAAGGATCTCTTCGGTCCAATTAATCGGAACCACGGGCAATACCATCGAACCGAACGAGCAAGTCATCCCGAGCAGTCCGATGCAAGAAATTAATCGCTCGTGCTTATTTTAATTAGCGCGTTTTTCGCCACGGAGCAAAATACGCCTACGATCCACCGATGTCTCCCTTAGAAACGGACTATCGGTGACGTCGAGCCACGGAAAAAAGGACACGAGCGAAGTAGTGTTTGCTGAAAGTAACAAAGCTGCTAAATATCATAATAAGATACATCCTCGAGAACGGCCGACCGGTTCTACCCGGCAAAACGGCGAATTAAACAACGATCTCCCTTTTTTAATCGATTGGCCAACTACCAGGAAACGTCCGAGCTAAACATCCAAGCTTTTTACCGTTCGTTTTCGACGGCTTTCGCGAGCCAGTAAACCGAGACAGGCCGAACGAGCGAGAAAGACAGGCCGTCCGTGAGAGAGAACCAGGTTTCACCGTAATTTCGCGTTTATTTGTTCACCGTGGTGTACGCGCGTCCCGCCACGCGTTTTATTGCAACGGGATAATTTAGTGCGCCGTATACGGACGGCGGTAAAAACATCGCGACAGTGTGGCAAGGTGGAACGAGCAAAAGTCCTACCCATTGCCACTATGTCGCCGATTTCGGTCGCCGCGCGGCGCCACGCGCGCCGGAAACGCGCCGCTCCATCGCGCTCCGCCATTCCCGCCAATCGTAAACGCCGCCGCTTCCCGCGGAATAACGCCGCGATTACTGCCACTTCTCGCCTCGTAAAACGAAACCGAGTCGATTCCCGAGCGGAGACAGCCGCGGAGCTAGGCACGCCGGCCGCCATTTTCGTTCGCCGATGCAGCAACTGGCGGACTGAAAATCGGTGTCGAAGCCATCCTCCTCTCTGTCCTTTTTTCCACTTTTCTCCACCACGTTTCTTCTCCGTGTTTCTTCCCTCCACTTTTCGAAATTGCTACCTGGCACGGATCCAAGCGGAAAAGTATGTAATCGCTGCGGAAATATGGATTTTTCCACTCGGATTACATCCACGAGTTATTACAGGTTGCGACCACTCTTTTACCCGAGTACCTCGTTGAAACGGGACGAATGATTGGTAGCCAGAGACGTGCTATTGCTCTCGTTAATCGCGTTATTTAGGTTAGCCATCGAACGCTTCTCGAATACCACTCGCGATAAGTCCGGATGTAATTATACGTCCGCGAGTATGGATAACGCGGGCAGGAATAATTCGACGAAACGAGAATCATCGGCATTTTCCTGCGTAATGGTCGAGTTATAGCATGCCAAAAATAAGGTACACAGTCCACAATGCGCAGACCATGCTCGCCGCCATTTATCCCGATTATTATACCTCTAACCCTCCAATCATTCTGCAAATCGAACGAGTGGACGTTGTGTAACTCTATCATCGCGAATGCGACACGTTGCTTGTTAACACACTGCATTCCGCATAGAAATCTGTAAGATATACGCCAGGGACCGTGCGTTTTGACAAGACAGTGCGTTGACATCTAAGGCTCTCTGATAGATGGCGCGCGAAATATGAGAAAATTCGTGAGCAATGTGTTAATATCCACCAAGCATATCATCATCCGTGATAACGACGTGATATCGCGGTTTGACAGGTGCGAGTTGTCGGAAAAGCTAAACGCTGTCAACGTTCGCGGCTACCGCGGAGCTGTTCTCCTGGGGCGGGAAGAAAAAAGGAAAAAACGGAGCTTCCTTATTGGTCGTAGAAAGTCGCCAGCGAGGAAGAAAGATCCGTGAAAACGACGTCGTGAAATGCAGCCACGACCGCGATTCGCAGGCCTCGGGAACGTGTAATCGGCCGTGGCGACCGGCACCGGAGAGGAAACCGGGGGAGAAAAGGGACCAGAGCGACCGGTGAAAATGCTCGGCTTTGAAACTCGGCTGTTCGTGACTGCGACAAAGTATCATCTCGAAACGACGATTATCCCTTCGAACGCGATTGACGTGGTCTGTATACCGGCGTCGACCATGGTTTTCGCGTTAAAAACTGGCCGGCAGCGACGGTCGAAGGGAGGAAAGTTGAAGAGGGTTCTCGAGGAGCGCTCGCGATCGAGGGGAATCGGAGTCCGATCGAGAGGTAGTTATGCCATCGTGGTGAATTCGGATCGAAGGTTTGATTGGCACGGGAGAATATGGGTGCTCGTTATCCAGAAAACTGAAGGGAACGTGACGGGTAAAAAGCGGCGAATTTCGAGGCTGTAAATTCGCAGGAATTTCGTTTCGCCGATTTACGATCCAATTTACTTTTTAAGGCTCGCGGGAGAATCGCGGATAACGGGTTATCTATCTATAATTTGTCGGTCACGATACACTTTATCCGTCTATAGTTTCAAAGAATGCGGTATTTTTCGAGGCAACCGTTTAACCTAGAACCGGTGAACCCCATTCCTGCACCGCCTACTTGATCATTAGTGCATGCTTATCGAAATGCGTTTATTTTTCCACCGAATTAATGGCAATTAACGAAATTAGTAATGCAAATGACGGGAAAGAGATTTATTAAAGAACGCGTTTCGATTTTTCGTTCTATTTAATTTTTAACACCGAACTCCGAGTTCCTCGTCTTTTCATCTACTTTCTACCTAATCGCATAAACTGGGATTTAGAGCCTCGATATAGCAGAAAATCCGTCTTACTTTAACCCGAATTATTTGTATTTCATTCCCGACTCTCGACTCTCCACTCTCGGCTCGATCCAAGTGCATACGCGTACTCGTACTCGCTCCATATTCGTAGGATGAAAATTCGAATAATCGACGTTGGGATAACCGACCCGTCGCGACTCGATATCTTACCACACCTTATTCGAGTCACCGGCAATTTCAATCTACTTCGAGTTCCCGTAATCCGATCCATGCTTCATCGAAGCTCTCCTCGTTAATACCCGCCGACGAAAGTCACAAAGTTGCAACGCCGAGCGAAATAACGCGTCCCGCGAGGGCATTAAAAGCGCGCGTAATTCGAAACTCGTAGCCCGAGTCGTCCGCGATTTTTCAGCCGACTCGGGCGCAACAACGACATTACTCTCGCGGCTGGTTCACGCGCGTCCACCTTTTCCGTGTCCATACATTTCTCAGCACGCCCCGCATTCGCGTGCACGCGAAAAATTTACATTTTACAAACGCGCGCACGCGGCCGTACGTCGCCGGTCTCGAAAACACGAGCGTCGACCGGGCGGCATTTTAAACCGCGCCGCGCCATTTTTCACCTTCTTTCGCACGCGCGACCGCGTTTACCCGCGCGACGCTTCCCTCGTTCCTCGCGCGGCCGCTTGATTAAGCGGTATAAGAGGCCGCTGACGAACCTTTACCGTTAGCAGCCTCTTTTATCGCGAGGGCAGGCTAATGAACCGCTTCCAACGCGCAAAAATCTACGTTTAACAAATTTCCCCCACCCGAGCACCACGCGACTCCTGCGACTCCTGCCACGGCGAACAAACGAGCGGCCGGGATAATTTAAGGCGTAACCCTCGCGATGTTTCTTCGGCCATAACGAACAGTCGTCCTCCGATCTTCCGGATCGCTGTGTTTTCTTATTTCACTCCTCTCTCTCTCTCTCTCTCTCTGTCGCAGACGTTTTATGCCGTTTCGAAACGAGGCGTAACGAGTAGAATTTTTCCGCGTTCCGTATTCGATTACGGAAAGAATCGTCGGTCAGCTCTAATCCGTACTGTCATTAGGAAGAATAAAATCCGCCATAAACGTACGAAACGGTATCTTTGTTCGGTGCCACTGGGAAATGAGTCTCGTGTCGTAACGGGACAATAAAGTTCGGTTTAGGTTAATAAATTCCGTCTATCCCATACAACGTCTCTATCCCTGCCGCGAACCCCAAAGACACCGAGTGTTCAGCGTTCCGCGATAGACATGGGAGCAGGCGACTCGAGAAAGCAGGCCACAGCCCATAACTCACCCCTAAAACAGCGCCTACCTACGATCTCGCAGCGACTCGCGTTCCTCTGACAGCCGATTCTCCTCGCCGTGCCCCGTGCTCGGCAGAAACACGTGGCAATGCAGCCGAGATGAATTTCACCGGTGGCCGCGGCGGAAAAAACGCAGAAATTTGTTTTCATCGCGGAGGAAAAGGAATCTGCAGCTGGAACTCGCTAATCCGGTTAACCGACTGCCACCGATCGACGCGATAGTAAATCTCCCAGCGCGGCGAACACGAGCGCACGACGCTTTTACGACGCTCGGGCTCGATCCACCGACAGCCCGTTAGATTCCGCGCGGCGAAAATCGGCCGGTGTTCCCGGGACGACGAGACGTACGGTCGACGGTGGCCAATAAAATGCGAGATTTAGAAACGACCGACGAAATTCCAGCCGCTCGCAGCGCGGCGTTCTCCGCGGCGCAACGGGCCCCGCCGTCTTACTTTCTATTATCCGCGTTCTTGCCACGGCTGAATGGAGACCGTACAATTAAGTACACTTGACGTTCGTACACGGCGATCCATGAAACGTCCAACGCTCCCGGCACGGCCCGCTTTGTTGCTCGGCGACTACAATTTGTTATTTGTTTATACAACGCGGCACCGGCCGCTGGTACGTGGGAGGCGTTAAGGCGAGCCCACAACGCGCGCGGCCACGTGCTCCGCGGTTGCGTAAGGCCCAGCAGTTTTCCACGCTGTCCCGGGGGTGTACGGGTTAGGTCGGTGCGCAGGTATCGGGTGCTCCAAGTTGTTTCGTTTGGATGATTTCGGAATGGAACCAGGGTTCTTATGGATCTTGGGTTTGAGTCTATGTACCCCTCTTATATCGATGATTGTTTATGGGGTTCGTGGTATGGACAGAGATTCGAAATTGTTTCTTCCTTTGTGTGGAAGACCTGGTCTGTCTTGACTGGGAAACTTTTAGGTTGCACTGGAATGTCGGATTATTCAGATTTTCGAGAAATAGGGACTAAGTGGTGAGCCCTGGTTAACGGGAATTCTACGTGGATTCATACGTCAATCTCGGTTTTGGAAAAGGCCGAACCATCTCCAGCTCCCACTGTTCCCCGTTTGAAAATAATTTTTCCAAATCGCGGAAGAGTAGGGCAAATGCGAATGACGCGAAAAGAGACGAAAACATAGGCGGAAAGCGCGGCGAAACAGAAAGTAGACGGTCTCGGAAGATCGGGGGGACGTGGATTGGATCTGGTTCAGGCATTGCAGGTCGGAACTCGGTGAAAAGTGGCTCTCTGGAAGGCCTTGGACGCGCGGTTCGGAAGCCGCGGTACGTCCGCGGCGTATCCCCTGATCGCGCGGCGGAAAAAAATAAAAGGACACGCAAGGACAGGAGGTTAATTAAAAGAAGGATTTATGCTGGATGCAGAGGAAAGAGACCGGCGGAGCAGATCGTCTCTCGGTGGTGATACGACTTCCGCTTGGCGGTCGGCAGCTTCCGGCAGCCGCGGCGGCGTAACCGGGCAGGGAAGAGATCGAGCAATTATTGCCAGAAAAGGAATGGGAAGAGAGAAGGAGAGCTAGGTCGGGATAAAATCCAAGATATATCGAGTGGAGAGCGGCACGAGCCTCTATTAAGCCGGCTCTCTCGGTTCCCATGTGCTCCACATAGTCGTGAACGGGATTATGCCGGGCACACACGACGCCGGGACGTGTCCACCGCGGCGATACATCATGGCCCGTGTCCGGCCGTTATGTATACGAGACCGCCCTGCTCCGCGTTTTTGTTCATACGACGTATTTATTAGCGGCACCGGCCTGGCTTTCTTTCGGACACGCTTCTTGATTTATCTGGAACGACTGCTTCGGAATGTCATTAGCTCGCCAACCAGCCGCCCGATGTAACGAGAGGAATTTCGTAGGAGTTCACGCTTCGCTGTGCGAGGTGCTTCGGGGTCTGATCGCTTTCGATGCGACACGCCCGGGATACGTGGATAAGTAGCCGATGAGAAGATTCGAGGAGAGAAGAAGATACGAGCGGAGAGTATGAGAGGGTAGAAGAATCTGCGATAGAAAATTTGCAGACGGTAGATTAGGAACGTCGAAGTTTGAAGGAGCTATCGAGGAGAGTCGATTGAAGTACTATATATAACAGTAGAAAGAGTTCACGTATAAAAATCCGATTAGCTAAGCGAGTTTGGTGGTTGACTGCAACCCCGCGGGTGCCGGGTTCGATTCCCGGCCCGGGGCTTTTCCAATTTTTCGGATTAATATTTGAACGAATATGTCGGAGAAATTAATTTTCCACCATTGTTGACACCCTCATTCCTCCATTATTATTCAAGTCAACCAACCCAGAAAAAAACAATTCAAGCGCGAATTTAAATCCCATTGAAATTCTTTGAATTACACTCTTATATAAATGAATTAATCTTTGGTATGATGTGTAACAGTCGATTAAAAAATTGTCTTAGTTGCCCGAATTAAATAAAAAAAAAAGAATACTCATTAAGGCGAAGAAAAAAATAATGACAGGAGGGGAGGGGCAAGGAAATTGGGAATGATTTAATTAAATAAAAAGCGGGAAATTAAATAGAACGAATTAAAAAAGAGGGAATGAGGAATAAAAAAAAAGGGAATGAAGTAAAAAAAAAAGGGAATGGAGAGGAATAAAAAAAAAAGGGAATGAAGTAAAAAAAAAAAGGGAATGGAGAGGAATAAAAAAAAAGGGAATGAAGTAAAAAAAAAAGGGAATGGAGAGGAATAAAAAAAAAAGGGAATGAAAAGGAATAAAAAAAGGGGGAAGGGGAGTGGGGGGTTACCGTAATGAAAGAAGCAGGAAAAACGCGTGGCGAACACAAGGTGGCGACGAGCAGGGCGTGTGTAAAAAAGGGAACAAGGAACCGAAAGGTGCGACCAGGCGGAATGTCAAAAATAAAAAGATCTGGTTGGTCCAGGCCATCGAGGATGCGCAAGATCTGGTACCCGGCTGCATCGTGACCCGGTTGCGGTGTCCAGAGTTGTGTACCAGAACAGAGATAAGATCCGCGCTACTTATGTAAAACACGAGTTGTCGCGCCCCGTGGCGGTCTCTTCGTCTTCCTCCGCTTCTCTCCACCGTCTCTCTCTCTCCCTGCATCTCTCTGCCACTCTCGATCTGGCTTCTTTCCCGATTCGCGCAGCGCTCTCCTCTCGCGGGGTTAATCTTCCATCTCGCCCGATGACAGACGAAAAGTCCTCCCGCCGTTCTCGTTAATCGTTGGCGAATAACTCGCAGAGGAACACCTCGGTGTTCGGGAGCTGCTGACCTTTCGTCGAAGCAAGGTCGTCCACAGCGACCGCGCCAAGGCTGCCGCGATATCCGCTTCAGGGCCGAAGCCAGGCTCTCTCGATCTCGGTCTAATTAATTGCGGCAATTAAAACGTAACGCCCTGGCCGAGTCGCCGGCGAATTTACGGAAATTAGCGACGCTTATCGCCTCGTCGTCGTTCACCGGCCGTCCCTGTCCCCGTGTACACCGAGCACTCCGTATCCGATCCAGCGTCAGATAAGCGGAATTCTTGTCCGTGTAATTTACGAGACGAACTTTACGCGGTCCTCTAAAGACGCGTCAGGTTGTAAAACGGTCTCGTCGATTCGTCGTCGGCGTATAGATACCTCTACGCTACGTAGAAGACGGGGAAAACAAGAAGGAAAGAGAGGAGAGGGTAAAGAGAGCGAAAGGGAGGAGATGGAAGGGAAGGAAGGTGGATCCGGAGCAGCGTGGCATGGTCGAGGAAGCGAAACGGAGAGAAGGCAGCGAAGGAGAGAGAAAAAGGGAGAAAAGAGAGAGATCGGTCGGTGAAACTCGCGCGTGGAAAGACGCGCGCGAGTGTACGCGATATTCCGTGGCGTGTGTGCTTTTCGCACGGTCGACCAGTTCCATCTGGAAAAGCAACGGGGGTCTGTCGGGCGTATCGTACCGTCGTCGCCGGTCTGAACGATCCGGTAACTTTTCATCGGTGAAAACAGGTCCCACCGGTGTGTCCGGGGAGGCTCGCGACGAAAAACGATGGATAAAACCGGAACCCATCGAGACACGAACGGCGAACGGGGAACGGCCACCGACGCCCTCTCGCGCGAGCGCGAGCGCGCCGCGATCGCGACAAATAGTCGTTCAATTGCTCGCGGATAATCGAGGCTGAATTAGAAGCGGCTCGAAATCGAGGAAGCTCGATCCTAGTCGGCTCGCGTACGATCAAATTCCGGATAGGTTCGATTTATTGCCAGTTTACGATCGCTAGAACCAGATGCAATCTCGCCGCGGCGCGGCCAGGATGCGTTACGTTTAATCCGCCGCGTGTTATGGACGATCTGAATTATAATTGGATTAAGTTATGCTAGCCCTAAGTTATGGCCGATCAAGCAACGCTTCGGCGCAACTTATGCAAGCTTCTATATGCTGTAATTTCGTCTAAATTGTGCTTGGATAGGGCAGCGCGTCGCCCCCCTTACGCCGCTCGCGTATCTGCGCCGCGATCTAAATTACGCGCGCTGCCTCGAGAACTTATACCGGCCATCTAAATTATACGCGCGCTCGGGTAATCCTAAGTCACACTTATACGCAGGAGGCTGCGCGCGGAAGACCGAGCGTCGCGCTCGATCCAGCGTCGTATTAGGCCGCAATTACCACGATGCAGACATCCGTTCGCAGCGATGTCGCCCGTCCACCTCTGATCGATTCGACCTGCGCTAATTCCCCCGTCAAATTACGATTAACCGAAATTGCCCACGCGCTCGTTAATACCCGCGATAAATCCGCTCGATCCGATCCGACACGCGCGTAACGAATAATACGCCTGGGACGGGGGACCGACCTACGCGGAACCTCGCGACCTCGCCAACATCGCACCGACCGTTCACCGTCGCGTATTATACTCGTTAAACGAGTACCTCGCTTTCGCCATCTCGTCGTCCGACCCACGAAGCGTCGCGACGTCCGCTCGATCGATCGACCGATCGATATCCCGCCGGCTTTAATATTCCTCTAATGATTATTGCGACGACCGTGGACTGGCAATCGAGCGATTTCTCCGAATCCGCTTTGTCGGCCGTGCGGCCAGCAGATAGGGGCTAGAAACTGATTAGAATACCGGGGATTTCCTCGCGGCGCGAACGGCTCCTCCCCTGCAACGTGACGGAATGCAACGCGGACCGAGCCTAACGCGTTCCGCGCCGCGGCGCGAGATGAGTTTACGCCGCCGCGGCGCGCAAATTCCATGCAATTCCTATCCAGTCTACTAACGAGATCAGCTAGTAAGAAATGGGATCCCTTTCCGCGCTATCCTCCGCGCCGATTCGCGACTCTCCGTCGAGCAGAGGAAGCTCTCCCAGAGGAAGCTGTCCCAGAGGAAGCTCTGCCAGAAAAAGCTCTCCCAGAAAATGCTCTCCCAGGGGGAGCTCTGCCAGAGAAAGCTCCCCAAGAAAAAGCTCTCCCAGTGGAAGCTCCCACAGAAAAAGCTCTCCCAGTAGAAGCTCCCACAGAAAAAGCTCTCACAGAAAAAGCTCTCTCAGAAAAAGCTCTCCCACAGGAAGCTCTCCAAAGGCTGTCGGGCGACCGCGGACGATTGGAAGAGAGCTGACTGGGGACGCGAGTATCCTTCGTTTAACGCCAATGCTGAGATTAATATATCGAGCTCCATCGCGGTATCGAGGGTCGTAAGAGAGACATCCAGGGCCTTGTCCTGGATATTACGCTCGTTACTCGCGATTTGCGCGTACTCTCTGGAGGCTCCGTGTGTCTCTGGTACGCGTATTTCAAATCCCTATATTCAGTCGTGCTAGACACGAAACACCGATAGAATATCGCCAATGATTGTCGAGCAGACCTCTCGCTCCTCGTTACCCACGGACACACCTCTGGTCCCATCCGGCTCGCAGGGTTACGTCAACAGCGGACTTCGCGATCCCGTGTAGCTAATTTACGATCCAAGCAGTCGATCAGGCGGCTAAAACCAGGCGCGTAGCCTATTAAAAAATACCGAAGCGTCGTTGCGAGGTGATTCGCGAAAGGTTAAACTGGAAAGGTTAAGGAGCAACGCGTGCTCCCTTCTCGCTGGCCGACGAATCCGCGAGAAGTCCGCGGGAGATGCAGGATTTCGCAATTTTTCAGGAACAGAGACGAGTGTCGAGCACGGTTCGACCTCGTCCAGACGGTCCGATAATTTAATCCGCGACGATGGCTGCCCACGCGACCTCCTAGGGACCTCTAGTCGATCGCGACGCCAGACACGCGTGGAAATTTCGTGATTGATAAGTCTCCGAGGCGTCTAGGCCGCGGGTCAGGTCGATATCTATCGTCGCGGGGTACAATTAAATTAATGGCCCGATGTCCTTATTAATTGACTTCGCCCTGGTTACAAATTGCGCCGGCTATCACGCCGTGCCGGTGGCTGCTTTCATTAACCACGCGGAGGATAACGGGAAGCTGATCCGAATCGCGTGGCGAATCCATTCGAGCGTGATTCGTCGAGGATCTGGGAGGGTGCGATGGAGCTTTGGGAACGGAAAAGTGGATGTTCTATAGGGGTTGTTTATTCGCGAGGGTAAGGTTCATAAGGGTGAAGTTCGAGAGGGTAGTTTATTCGCGAAGGAAGCGTATGTTTGGGGATCAGGGTGCAACGTAATCGAGGAATCTTTAGAGAAAATTAGGATTGACAGGCCATATGTTTTTTGAACGATCGAACAGCAATTCGAAGATGGCGCCCGTCTTTTTATCGAGTTTCAAAATATCTGTCATTACAATTGCGATAGCGAAGGATCACGATAATGAAGGTTTCGAACAGAATATTCTTTTGTGGACAAGACACGCGACAAAATGCAATTGAAAGGTGATACGTTATACAAATGATCGCATAACGATTCAAAGATGGCGCTCGTCTTTTCATCGAATATCAAATTATCTATCTTTATAATTATGATAACGAAGAATCACGATAACGAAGGTTTTGAATAGAATATTCTTTTGTGGAAAAGACACGCAACAAAATGTAATTGAAAGACGATATGTTCTTTATACGATCGCATAGTAATTCGAATATGACGAGTGTCTCTCTTACAAGTCTCAAAATTATTGGAATTGGATATCAGAGTAACGCAGAGCAGTATAAATTTAGGAAACCGCACACTTATTCTTTACGTGGACAAGTGTACACTGACATGTCATAGCTAGCCGACTGATCGAAAGCAAGCAGTGACAAAAGACCACGGTGAAGCGAAAAATATAAATTTCTACCGATCGATGCTGCTACTGGTTCCTTTCTCCACCAAAAATATCCATCTTTGCAATTACGATAACGAGGAATTACGATAACGAAGCTTGCAAATAGAATACCCTGGCGAAATATGCCAAATATTGACAGTCACCAGAGCACGACACGGTTTTATCGCTATGTACGTACTACAAACGGAAAAATTACGCGGAATTATAGTCTTAACAAAGTCAATAGTTCCACGTAACACCGAGCGCAATCGTACCTCGGCGTAAGCTTACGATTTGCCGATAAAGCCGAGCACGAAGGCCTGGAAGAGAATCAATGGCTCGATTAGAATGCGCGAAAGTATGCGCGAAACAATCGATGCATTCTTAGAGCTCGTGCCGAATGTCGGCTTTCGATCAAACTAACGAGCAACGTTTATCCACATCGAAACAATTTCCGTCCGGGGGTTGCTCAACCCTCTCTGGCGAGGCTTTTTCCACGGAGCTTGTACGGCGCTGGAAAGTCGATTAATCGTGGCCGACGATTCTATCGCGGCTGCTGTTAACGTTACGTTAAGAAGATTTATCGATGACGTAAATAATATGCAGACAGTCGGTCCAAGTGACGCGAGCGTTTGCTTATCTCGCGGCCGCGGCAAGATTAATGCGCGTGCCGACCGGCGCGTGTACCTCGGTTAATAAACATTGCTCGCAATAATAGTCACCCGCCACCATCCGCTGCAAAGAATCGCTGCAACGATGCAGCCCATGCACGCGGAAGCACCGTTTCGAAATACCTGACAATCCGAAACGCCGGCCGGTAATTGCTATGAAATCGATTAAACCCCGACCTAGCGGTTTCTCCTTTCTTTCCGCTATTCCTGCCCGAAACGGAACACTTCCACGCTCCGAGGTTAAGAATTCCATGAAAATTCCCGGAGCTTGGGAAATCTCAAGTAAGGAAGTTCCTGCTTCGATTATAGTAACCTGTCATTTCGTAGATCTTCGGTTACGTTGTCACTGGTACCAAGAAAACTTAAGAGAGATAGGAAGAGCAAGAGTCTTGAGACTGGGAACGGAAATTCTACGCCGAATCGAACCTTGAAACGACACTTGACACGTCATAACTCGATGTGAAATTTACGTGTCAGGTACTGCGAAGATAAGAGATAGGAATTCTATACCGACTCGACGCGTTAAAGAGGATTCCATTGGCAGAAAGTTTAAGTATTAGATGGAGTCTCGTAACAGGAGATGGGAATTCTATACAGAATCGAACACCTAAATGACATGTACAATATGTGGATTCGATGTGGAAGAGAATTCCATTCAAAGAAATTCGAATATTATAGTGGATAGAGGTTCCGAGGTGTGTCTAAGTAAAGAGCAAGAATTCTGCACCAAATGGAACATCCAAATGATACCTATAACATATGGAGTCGACGTTGAAGAGAATTCCATCCAAAGAAATTCGAATATTATAGTGGATGAGGGTTCCGAGGAGTGTCTAAGTAAAGAGCAGGAATTTTACACCGAATGGAACCCTGAAATGTCATCGAGAACACAGCCATCCAAGAGAATTCCGAATTCGGATGAAAATTCGAATACTGAATACCAAAGAAGTAGAAAAGCGAGGAAATGAAAATTGTACGTCGAATGGTGTTTCGTCCGACTTTTCTATAACCACTTTATTACTACGTTTATACTTTTATAAACGTAGGCTAGTTCAAACGAGATTCCATAGGTTTTTAGTTCGCTATAATACAAAGAGTGAACGTGTTTGATGGAACGTAGCGTGATTGATTTGATGCTTTACTTGACTGTTGAGTCATCTATAGGCGTTTGTCTACGTACATTAGAGAAACTCCAAATGGGCTAACTTCTCTTTTCATCCCTTGCTCATCCCTATCGTCCTATTGGTCACTCGAACCACGACCTTCTCTGCATCATCCTCTCTCAACCTTGATCTATAGACAACCCCACTTATTTCCTACTCGGATATAAATATTGCTCATCATTCCAAAATGTAACATTCCTCCTATAGTAGCCAGTTTGGAGTGACACTGTTAAAACTTCTGGTACGTACTCGACCGCATTGTCACACTCAAAGTTCGCATATAAGTTCGTAACGAAAATGAAGACTTACTTGGAATTGAAATACTTACGACACCGTGTATTTTATGGATTTGCTAGTGTTTCTGTGATGATGGGAGTTCAGATAAATTCGGTCAGTATGCCCTTTGTCTACTGGTGATTTATAAACTCCTACTAGGGCCTAGTCCAAGTGGTGTCAGAGTGGTCTGAGCGTTCCCGAGTCACAGGACGTTGATGACAAAGGAATAAAATAGATTTCCATTGACTCAAAGCGGTGTTTTTGGTAACGAATATAGAGAAGGAAGAAATGGTACCTAGAAACGACACCGAGCACATCGCGATTCGACGCGAAAGAGGATTCCACGACTACTCTCGAGGTGCTGCATAAACGAATGCAAGCTGCTGGTACCTGTTTTCTCCGTGCACACGATCGACGAAACGTTACATAAGATCGGGAGCATCGACAGAAGGAGCTCGCGCCTGTTGGAAAATGTCGAGTCGGTTGCGCAAGGCTAGAAACCGATCTTGCTTCGGGGACTGCTGGTGCACGCGCGCGTTAGAGGATCCTCGATCGGCGTCCTTGATCCTCGGCCTTTTTCTGGATTTCACGAACGATCCATCGGCTCTCCGCCTCACCTTTTGCCGGTTCAGGCGATAGATCCTCCGCGAAGCGTGGAACATCGTTAACCTTTGAGATCATCCGCGCGAAACACGCACGCGTGCGTCGCGATGCATTCCGCTGGGACGGCCGCCTTCTCTTGCGCGCGCGCGCGCTGGCCGCGGAGCGTACACGATCGCGACGAGTAACGGGATCGAGGGATCGATCGTGGCGGAGATCGAAGGTCCCCTGAGAGATTCGATTCGATCGTGGAATGGCGAAGGTCGCAGGCGAAAGGAATATACCGTTCGTGAGTTATCGATCCGGCTGGGAGATCGATGGACGGAAAAGCGGCGAGACTGCGAGGATCCAGAAGTTTCGAAAGCCGAGGGACGAATGGATGGAGAACGTAAAGGCTTGATCGCGCGGGCAGGTGTTTATTCTCGTATTTTTCCTCCAGTTCTTTTTGGCAATACGACGTCGACAGCTTTTATAATATTCACCTAACCCCTTGCACTACGATTTAATTACGAAAAATTGTCCATCGAAGTTGTATTTAATTTCAATTGATCACTGTATATATCTACTCCATCCAGGATAAAATTAAAAATTTTGTACACGTTAAAAACGCGATGAATACAATTATGTCCGCGTGATACGAGAAGCTTATAATCTTGGGATTTGACATGACGTTATTCCAACGAAAACGAAGTACCATTGCAATGGTACTTCTATGGGGATGTTCTATAGAAAAATCTGCACAATGATAGGTTAGAAGGGCGATATTTTATAATCGTGCTATCCAAATTTTCACCCGAAATTCGAAAAAATGACAGAATTATGACCCATTGGATGAGATTCGTCCCAAATAAAGTTATTCGTTAATAAAATGGCGAATAGAACAGTGGATCTATGGAATTTCACGAGTACAATGATGACAGCAACCTATCCAATGGAGAGTTAATCCGAATTTTCGTAGAATTGACAGAGTTGTGATCCTCACAGGTATTTTTGGATGAGATTGACCTCCAATAACGTTATTCGTTAATAAAATGGCAAATAGAAAGGTAGGTCCCTAGAATTTTGCGAATACAATGGCGACAGCAACGTTCACCTGTCCAATGAAGGGTTAATCCGAATTCGGGATAAGCTCGTAGCAACGTTGTCCAAGTTGCAAACCTCAGGGGACGACCCGCCCATTCTCGCTGTCGGATGTTAATTTAGGCGAGAAACGTACATCCTAAATTCGGAGTTAGTCCGCGACGTCGCTGTCCAAGCTAAACTTGAACCTCGGGGAGGTAGCACCGGCTTGTTATTACAACGTAGAGCAGACATCAGAGGCATTACGGAGCGCGTGGTGTCTCGAAAATTGCAGAAAATGATTTCAAGATGAATGTGTTCGGGATGAAGGACTGTTTCGCGAACACGTTATGATACTCGTTACGTGAGAATTCAGCCCAAGTCCAGGAAGGGTATTCCTGGACTTTTTGAACTCGTCGGGTAATTTATGGACCGTGTTCAACTGTATATTAAGGCTGAACGCGCCTCGTCCCGAGCGCTTCCCTTAAAAGTAACCAATTACTTACTGGAACACAAAACGGCCTGTAACGCCGAGATGAAAAGTAAACATTCATCTTCGGGACTCGACGCCGTTCTTGCGTCACCGTCCACGTAACGACACACACCTGTACGCTCTTCGCTATGAATAAGCGATTGAAAATCTGGGACAGTTATCTCGCGCCTCTTCTCTCCATCGCACAAAGGACTACGGGGCAAAAGTAACTCCGCCGAGAATAGAGTTTACGGCTGTATTTGCCAGTGAATTAACCAACGCGTAATAAAAGATTAACCTGTCCGAGATCGACGCTCGCTTCTCTATAGCAGACGCTGCGCGTTGCGAAATTCCGGATCTTCCTATCCTCGGATCTTGCAATTTTCAGAAGTTTGTAATTCCCAAAAATTCAAATTTCTGAAATCCCTAGCTGTCGAATGTACCGATTCCAAAAATCCCTAGCCGCCAAATATACAAATTCCAAAAATCCCTAGCTGTCGGATACACAAATTCCAAAAATCCCTAGCCGTCAAATACGCAAATTCCAAAAATCCCTAGCCCTGAAATACACAAATTCCAAAAATGTCTAACCTTCGAATATACAAACTCCAAAAATCTCTAATCGTCACAGATACAAGCTCATAAATTCCCAAAGCCGCGAAACTATTCCAATTTTCGTACGATTTAATTTATATCGTATACCTTCGAAGCCCGAAAGAGTAAAATTTCCAAGCCTAGCCCAACCGTACGGTACTTTCTCCCGATCGATAAACACCGGATTCAATTTCTAGACCATCGATCAGTCGAAAACTGGACGGGATGACCGCTACTCTCGGCCATCTTCGCCACATCGCGTCACCCGACAAAGAGACACAAACGAAAGCCAAACCGCAAACAGCCGGACAGGCACGCAGCGAGCGCAATCAGAGGATGCACGCCTGGACAACGTGGTTCGAGTATAAATCACTGAAATCCGTGAAAATTAATTTCGTTCGCGGTGCCCATAGGCCAGAGTTCGTTCGACTCGGAGTCCTACTCGAGCCGGACGCCTGCTTCGTTATTTCATTATCCGCGACAGCGTTGGCCGGCTTGCAGAGAGCCGGGAAAATGGGTTACGGTGGCCGCAAGATTAATGGTGCCACCTGCTCGCAATTATAGTCGCGTAGCAAGACTCGCGCGCGTGCGAGCGCGTGGATCATCTTTCTGCCGCGGGCTCCACGGGAAATTCCCGGCCTCCCGTTCCGCTTCTGTCCGCTTCGCTCATTACACCTTTCTCCGCAACCGCGGCTCGCCGAACCGTCATTTTAATTCCCTTCCCCGAATTACTACTTTTAACCTTGTCGCACAGATGTTCCACCCGAACACCAACCGGGCAAAAATCAAACGAATTTCCACGAATAAGCGACGAGCGATTAATTTTCCGTTTAAAATTCAATCCTCGTTAATTAAAATCCTCGTTAATTAAAGGTATTATTCGGTATATCGGTATAACGAAATGGACGAAGTATCTCCCTTTCACGGATGCAAATTTTACTTCAATGGAGGTGCAGATATGTTGGATGATTAACGATTCGTTGGCCCTTAATCACTAGAAGGACCTAGCTGATAAACGCAGACCTCTTTCAGAGTCCAAAAACAATTGACTCATTCCCACTTTCGCTAAGGGCCAATGATCCCCTTCCCCCCCCCCCCCTCCCAAAAAAACTAGCATTATATAAGCGCCCACAAAATTTGCGAAAGGTCAGTTTCAGCACAGTTTTGAAATGAGTCGCAATAAGTATGTCGGCACTCGTCGCGGTGGCTGGGACAATAATCATGGCGTCGTAGAAGGATCCGAACTGTCCTGTGGTCCTCTGACTTAGGAGCTTTTAAAGCGTTCGAGTGTTCACGGAAGGAGTAGAAAAACCCGCCAACCCGCGCGCGGAAAAACTAAGTTTTCGCGGGAAAAGTTTACGCGGGTACCGCCCTCGCGCGGGAAAATCGTGATGACAGGGAAGTCCAGGGAAGTCGTAAATTAAGACGACCGTTGGTCTGCAACATCACTGCTCGATCCCAGGCTAATCCCCGGCATGACATTGACGATTGCCAATGCCATCCGAGGGACAATGTCTGCTGACCTGCAGCGACTGCTGATATGTTGCGGAGACGTACTCGGTGCACACTCGACCCTAATGTCCCTGCTCCTTTTGCATGGGCGTAGTGGCGGAATCTTAGCCGCCACAGTTTCAAGGCAGTTTTCTGTTCAGTAGTCAGTTCAGTCCGTTCCAGTTGCAATTTCTGTTTTGTTTTTTTTTCCTCTCCGCCGACTTGTATTTTTCCAACGTAGCCTTGTTGCTAGAACCCGTGTTGTATATTGAAATCCGGGTTCCAACAGATATTACGTCCTATAATTTACTTAATAGTAGAAGTACTGATTTGTAATGCATACCTAACTAAATAGAATTGCACGCAATTGGTGCTAATTAAAATGATGTAACGAAAATGAAAGAGCATACGTAATCCCGATCCTATTTGAACAGAAATTAGTATCATTAGTATAATTTTTACCGAAAGTGGGGAATCGCGAAAATAGAATGTCCGAAACGAGTCATTTTGACCACCATGACAGTTCTAGCGTTAATCACGTGTGATTTAATTATTCCGATCTTTTCTGTGGGACCCTCGTTGAAGAATAAGAAGCTCAGTTCTAGTTTCTAGAATCTATCTGTATTTAGCGCACACGAGACACGTCTGATACGCTTGACGGTTTACAGAGAAGAAGCGAAGACACGAGAAGAAAGAATAAACACAAAACGGTTCCAGAATGTCACTTGGCACATTAGAAAATGGGGTACATATCAACGATCAGAGATACCACGATTGTGAGTTAAACATCTAACTCCTATATCTTTTAAGACACCAGTAATCAACGCAAATTCGATCCACTCGAGCCACAGAAAATTTTAACGTGGCATCAGAGACCCATATTGCATAGAAATTTTATTGCGTTTTGAACGAAACAAGATTGGTATATTTTTACTAATAAAAGAATCACAATGTAAACCTATGCACATGCAGCTATTGCAATATTTCGAGGTGGGACTAAAAACGTCCCACCATGCATTACGGTGCATCAAAAAAGTGGGACACTTAATCCCACCCTGTCCCAAAGAGTTAATTAATAGCTCGCGTTCTTCTGGCTGAGACCCGGGTCAAGGCCTTATCTGAATTGTATCGAACACCAGCGAATTATTTTACCCAATCGAAACCTTGACGAATTATCTCCTCATCCTGGTCTAAATAATCCCAGAAAAGCTTCTCAGTGACCCACGTGCTCGCGACTGTCTGCACCGAGCAGAATGCAGCTCCTCCATTCGCGAAACTAGCCCACCCATGTAAATAACTATGACACGCCAACGGTATCTTATCGTCGGGCGGGGTTATCAGAGGTGCATTCGAACATCCAATACAATTACTCCGGCCGTAAACGGGAACGATGGTCGTGGAACGATCCAGGCCATTCAATTTCCAGCGACTAATCGTTTCAAAGTCCGTTGGAACGATCGATCCACGGCGTGGATGCAGGCCATCAACGGCAGCCACCCAGCGGAGGCTCTCTGCTCGTTGTTGCCCGCGTAATGCATGCTCTTTATTCTCCTCGCTCGACCCGAAGATTATCATTAAGACGTTCGACGGGCGGCGGTGGTGTGGCGGTGGTGGCGGTGGCGGCCGCGGTGCCCTCGCCAGCCAGAGGATACAAGATGGATGATGCGCTGGAGGAGCCGTGCCGGGGCGGAAGAAAGAGGAAGAAGGTGAACGCCTCGCCCCGTTCCTGGCCGGCAAATAGCTAATGACGGGATTAAATGAAACTCACTTAACCCGGGATGGAACGACGCCGCCCTTGGAAAAGAGCTGTTCCATCGACGCGACCAAGATTAGCCAC
Organism: Eufriesea mexicana; assembly: GCF_001483705.2. NCBI lineage: Eukaryota > Metazoa > Arthropoda > Insecta > Hymenoptera > Apidae > Eufriesea > Eufriesea mexicana. The sequence goes on along the minus strand of NW_016907907.1, from coordinate 586,013 downwards.
AATGCTTTTCGATAACTTCCGCGTTAATTACGAGACTCCTAGCAATGCACCTGAGCATCTGGGCTGATGTCTAATCTTGCCACACGGATATTGATCCGGGGGTATCGATATCGAGGTGGGTTCGACAAGGGGGTTGGAGAAGAGTGATCCAGAAGATTTTTGGAGACGAGGCGTATGCACGGTATTTTAACCCTTTGCACTCGAGAAGCGACTCTCAGTCGCCATTTAATCAGATTCTAAAGATCGATGTTAATTAATGCACCAAATTTAAAATTACCCAACGATGCGTGGGATGTCGAAGAAAAATAATTCTACGTCTTAATTTGCGTACGATTTCTTATTTACCGTTTCAAAAATATCGTCCACCTTATGGCAGAGAGTCTTCGAATTACTATTTTTCTGTAACGAAAAGGTCGTCGACTGCAAGGGGTTAATATTTTGAGGCTGGAGCGATTTAACTCCTTTGATGCCGTCGTCATCTGTCTATTGACAACTACTTGCACTCAACTGTTTGCGTTTCTCGTACAATATATGATATCTATCTATATATATCAGTTAAATAGTACACAGGAAGATGGTATGCTGGGATTAAAAGTGTCCCACCTTTTCGTTGCACCGTAAAGCATGGTGGGACATTTTTAGTCCCACTTGGAAATATCGCAATAGCTGCATACGCATAGGTTTACATTGTGATTCTTTTATTAGTAAAAATATATCAATTTCGTTTCATTTAAAACGCAATAAAATTTCCAGGCAACACGGGTCTATTTTATTGTCTGAAATCCTGTGTCGCAAAGAGTCAAGCAAGAGTCAGTCAGCGATATTTTTAAGAGCGTTCAAATTGGGAAGTATTTCTCGACAGAACAGGGTAGACGCAGGTAAGAAAGAAGTAGGATACTTCAGACGTCCAGGTGAAAAGAATCCCCTGAATTTAAATCCGAGGACCCCCTCGTGCTAATCCAGCCACGTCTCCCCTGAAACGTCTTCCGCTAATGCACAAGCTTGTCCGGTGTCCTTGCAAATCCCTGCCGCAAACAAGCGGCCATATTTCAAGGGGAGGACCGACGTCGACGGGAGTCTTTATCCTGAAAGTAAGCAAAATGTGCTGCCGTGCTTTAACCGCTTACTTCGGATGAAAGCGCGCTAGCTTCTTTCAGCCTAGCGAAAAAGAACTCCGGAGTTCGGTTTTTAAACCGACTTTGTCAACAATGCTCCAGTCCAGACCTTTATCCCCTCGAGTGCATCCTTGGAAAAAAGCTTTCCAGGGGCAGAAAATAATAGCCGACTGTAGAGAATAAAACTCGCTTCGATTTCCTCCGCTGAAACTGCTCGAGAGAAATTCTTAATTCCAGACAGGAACGCCGTTAATGTATACTTTTCCATCTTCGCTGTACCAAGCTGTACTTCGCTGCGATTATTATTACCTCTGTGCGTTACGCCTTGCTACGCGTTACGAGTCGGTAGTCGCGGTGTTAACGATCTCGGCCTGGATCGGCGAACAACGCCTGTCTATCCACTGCCAATTATACCCCATCGAGATCCATCGGAATCGAGGAATCCCGGTAATCCCGCGAGGCTACCGAGAACAGCGTGCCACGGTGATCCATCCGTCAAAGGGGAAGATCCAGCGCGGGCTATCCAGGTATGCATACTCGAGGAGCGTGTGCTCGTACGCTGACCAATGGAACGCCGATGATGTCCAGTGCGCGGTCCCAAACGGTGCACAGGCTGCTCGGTCGCGGTGTATTACGTACCTGCACGAGTACGTTATGTAGGATACGCGGTGTACACGCACGCGTGCTACGTTTCCTGGTTGCTCGCCCATGGCTGGGCGTGTCGCGATGCGGGCTGGCTACGTGCACGCAACGCGATCTCCTCGCCACGCTCGCTTTTCAGCCCATTCCCGTCCTGTGGCTTCGATACTACGTGTTTCTATCCGCTTTCTTCCCGATACTCCGCTCCGGCGTATTTTTACCCGTCACGCTTCACATCTCGGATCATTCTCGTCACACGCGTTGACATTCGAACAAATATTCGAATCGCAGTGACTTCGGCGATTTAAAATTCGTTTTGGACAATTCACTGCCTTAGGGATCGGAAGCTCACGTTTCTATACGCGAGCGCCCGATTGTCTTTTGTCTTCGCAGGGGGGCACTCGTTGGGGAACGCTCACCGATGGTTTTGGTCTTTCCAGAACCTTGATCCGCGACACGTGTACCTGAATCTTGGCATGTGTGTATTTGATCGTCTTTGTTAGGGGTACGCGTGGCAGAACGATGGCAATGGTTCTGATCTTTCTAGAACCGTGATCCGCGATGCGTGCCCCTGCGCTGTTTGTAACTGGTCATTGAACACTGACTTGGTCTTTTAGCATCGCCACAATTAGGAATGCGAGAATTAAATTTTATTTTTGTACTATTTAAACTATTGGCAGAAGCACGAATGGTGGACAGAGCTACATTACCAGCAGGGAGATCCATCGTAAGACGCCAGGACTGGTCTTTCTAGAATCGTGATCCGCAATTTATGATATCCCTGCGCGATTTCTGGCTGGCCATCAAACGCTCTCTCAGTCCTTCGAGGTCGCCACAATTCGAAAAGCGAGAATTAACTCTTATTATTTTTATTACTTAAACGATTGGCAACAGAAAGAAAAGTGGGGAGATCTAAATTACCAGTAGGGAGTCCCTCGAAAATCAAGTGCCTTGTCGCGTTCCGCGTGATTCGACGTCGATACCTGACCGTAGCCTGGCTTCCCTTCGCGCCAATTTCGCCATTACATTGTTACAGGCGAGGTAACCGACAATAACGTTCGCCAGGGTAACCTTATTCGCCGCCAGTTTCGAACGCTATTACGCAGTTCGGTTTCACGCGGCGCACCGTTATTCATCGTTCTCGCGATCGTTTACTTTGCCGTAACGACGCTGTTCGCGGCCTCTGAGGGAGACACGGCATGTGGATGCCCTGGACCAGGATGAACGATCGACTCCAATGCACCCCGAGCTCGCCGCTGCCTGCCCTCCGCTTCCAACCATGCACCGGGTCCAATTTTCTTACGGCAGATTCGGTGGAACGCCGGCGAGTTTTGAGGTTAGGTCGCGGGTACTCGTTCCCCATTCCCTCGGCTTGCTTTCGAATACAAAGGCGCGGGGTGAAAGTGGTTACGAGCCGCGTTTCGGGTGGTTTCGCGATGAAATTGGTGTGGTTGGCTGCGGATGAGTTCAATATTTTCAGATATTATAGTAAACGTATCAACACGTATTTCTTGAACACTCTTTGGAAATTAGATATTTTGGAATATTCTCGGTGGAAGTAGTAAAATATCTTCAACCACTGTACAAACTTGACACTAACTAACTTGTAAAACTACTAACTTATACTAATTTGTTGCTAACCTATAAAATTCTAACCTATAATCGCAAGGTAAGTTACCACGAAGCCAGGTTCAACATTTTCAGATCTTATAGTAAACGTAGCAACACGTATTTCTTGAACACTCTTTGGAAATTAGATATTTTGGAATATTCTCGGTGGAAGTAGGAAAATATCTTCAACCACTGTACAAACTTGACACTAACTAACTTGTAAAACTACTAACTTATACTAATTTGTTACTAACCTATAAAATTCTAACCTATAATAGCAAGGTAAGTTACCACGAAGGTAGATTCAACATTTTCAGATATTATAGTAAACGTAGCAACACGTATCTCTTGAACACTCTTTGGAAATTAGATATTTTGGAATATCCTCGGTGGAAGTAGGAAAATATCTTCACTGACTGTACAAACTCGCTACTAACTAACTTGTAAAACTACTAACTTATACTAATTTGTTACTAACCTATAAAATTCTAACCTATAATAGCAAGGTAAGTTACCACGAAGCTAGGTTCAACATTTTCAGATTATCTGCTCCATAAGAAATTCTAAAAGCATCGCTGTGTCCAAGTGACGAAGACTAACTTGCCCGAGACTAAGGCCATGAACTGTCAAGGAAGCCTGATGCAATTTCGCGACTATTTTACCGAGAACTTACGTAAGGCCCCTTTATCTCAGCCGTTTTATCTACCCTTGGAACACGCTACTCCTTCGAGTCTTTATTTAACCAAGAATAACATCGTTTCGACGTTCATTCTTTTGTTCTCTGTTGAATCTTCGCCTCTTCCTTCGCCGAAAATAGTACGGGCCCCAAACAGGGAATACCCGAGGACACCGCGATCCGAATCTGCTAGACTGTTCTACGAGGAAGTAGTAAAAGCGAGATGACAGGAACCAGACCCCTGACACGCATTCTTTAAACATACTACAAGAACTCTTCTCGTTCCAGGATATACCTGGAACCATAAAACAGGTGTCGTCGTTCCTGGACTAGGCTCATGGCGTCGAGGATGTGGAGAGTAGTCCCAGACGAATCCCATCGCGAATGTCTCGCATCCTCGGACCAAGTCGATCATTAATCGTTTCAGTGTCACGCTATGCTATCACGGTATTCGTAGTTTTTGTCAAAGTGCTGTCAACCGAGGATCATGACGCGCAATTGACGACTGGTGCGAATTCCAACGCAATACCTCCTCGGTTTTACCGATACTTGGCACGAGGATGGAACGATCGTACGTGTTAGCATATTTCAACGTAAATCGACATAATCGCGATGACACCTTTCGAATTTTACGCAAGAAAGTGTCAATATCCCGGGTCTAGATCGACGTACTTGGAATAAAATTGGAATAAAATTGGAATGAAATTAGAATAAACGTCGGGGTCTTCCAATTAGCGATACTCGAAGCGGACAAAGAGCAATTGCAGCCTGTGGAATTTTTTGACAGGAATCGAAACGAGTACGAGGTGCTGTTCTAATTTTTTTGCCGGCCAGTGCCACTGTGTAGAGTCGCGATGCGCAGTTGACGGTGCGTTAAAATTCCAGCGCAGTGGCTTGGCAGTTTAAACGATACTTAAAGCGAACAAAGAACAATCGCAGCAGTTGGAATTTTTCAGCATTAACTGAAACAATCGCGATCGCGTCGCTTGGCATTTTCCAGCGCTGCCCGAAACAAGCACGTTTCCCCACTCGTTTACCATTTTCGAAACAAGTGCGATCGTTTGACATTTTCCAACTTCCACTCCCGGCATGCTCAGCGATCCCTAATCCCTGTCAGTCCGTTTAACTCTCGAAACCTTGCCTAACGAGGCAGGCAGGAAATGGAAAAAAGCCTTTCACGCTAGGAAATTATAGAGAAATTTAATCGGCAATTTAAATGCCGCATTTAAAATCCGTAAACCGGACTACTGCTAGAGATCTAACGTTTCCCAGAGCCAGTCTCGTGCCTGCAGATAACGCGAGCGAGGGAAAATTAACGCGGAATCGAGATTACTTTCACCGATTTATTTTGCCAGTCACCCTCGAAGAAGCGTTTCGCAATTTCACTTCGCGATATCGACGATATCGGGAATTATCCGCGACTCGCACAATCGGTGAAGAAAAATGGCGACGGGAGAAAAATGGCGCTCCGGGAAAAAAGAATGGAGCTCGGGTGCTGATTCAATTTCAAATAGCATCGCGAATTTATCAGGGTCAGTATCGAGCGAAGGCACGCACTTTCTCATTCCGGAGATGATCGTTTTGCTTTCGACGACTGGTTTTTTCACGGGTAGGGACAGGGTCGAAGTGGAACGACGGATGGTTTCGCGTGCAAAGCGTCATGCAAATGAGACGCGTCTGACAATGACGGTTTTTGTCCCGTGAAATCGCTCGCGACCGGCCGGAGGATCGAGGCATAACGACGCTGGGATTAAAGCGTGCGCCGCGATTAAACGGAAATTCTGGCTTCGGCGGCTAAAGACCGGCTAATTGCGGGAAAAACGGCGGCATGCGCCCGTTTCGCCTGGCTAATTGAGATAAATTATCGGAATTTCACGAGAACGACCCGGTTTACCAAACAGCTTCAGCTATCCCATGGTTACTCTATGAATCATGCTTTCCTTCCACGAGAATGATCAAAATTGCTCGACTTTCAACCCATTCGCGTCATTAGGAGAAATAATCCGCACGTAATAACTGTTGCTCATCTATCTCGAGTTTATTCACCATATAATATATATTATGCCCTATAATATGTATATAGGAAAATAAATATTTATATTAGAGCACTTTGTTTGTTATACTTAATTTTAATCAAAATTAAATCTTGGAAGACACCCTCTGGAACCAAGATGCAAATAGGTTAACACTTTGACTGGCATGCACTTTATATAGTATGCTCAGGGGGCCACGAGAAAACGGTGCAAATTATTAATATTTTCTATTCAAAGTTCTCTATTTATTTACGTTGTTCGGATATTAAAAAATTGGTTAGAATAAAACAATTTTAAATTCAAAAAGATTAGTATCGCCGGACAACAATGACCACTATGGCCCCACTGAGGAGGCAAGCTCTGGTCACTGATGTCCATCATGGCAGTCAACGTGTTAAGTTCTAGACAGCTTAAAATCAAAGTTCCAAATCCACAACCGCGAGATTTCCTACAAACTTTTACCAGTCAATTAAAGACAAGAATATTCACGAGGGTCCAAAGTTCAAAATCTCAAATCCCACCTCCGAGTCCCAAGAACACACCCCTATCTAAAGAACCTTCCATTTTCTTCTTTTTTCTTTTTTGTAAAATAGGTTTATTAAAAGCTTCAAATATATACAAAAAAATTAACAAGAAAATAAGAATTTTTAACAGGGGTCCTTGACACGTTGACTGCCATGATGGTTATCAGTGACCGGCGCTTCTCTGTTCACTGAGACCATAGTGGTCACCACTGTCTAGTGATACTCATTTCCAAAATTTATATTTATTTCATTCTAACCATTTTCTGAAAATTTAAATAACACAAGTAAATAGAGAACTTTGAATTCTGGGACTACCATGGCCCACTGAGGAAACAACACTGGTCACTGATGACCACTATGGCAACCAACGCGTTAAACGTATAAATAGGAAAGATTGAGTAAATTTGACCTCATAGACTAGAGACTCTGAGCCAGAGTACGCGTAGACTGCACTCTGAATATCATGGATAGATGCATTTATTGCCGAATGAGGGACTAGTAAGTTATTGCCAAGTGTGAACTTAGTCCACGATTTAGAAATAAATATAGAAAAAGGGCCAGAGAAAGACAACTATATCGATCTGTCTATGGATACAGAACTTTCCACCTAACTCTGACCGATGAATTTCCCAACTCGGATTCATAGAATAGACTTCACAATCCGAATTCCAAGATCCGATCGAGCGTAGTCCTACTTTCAAACTTGCGGGATGTCCAGCGAGACTTGACAGTCCACTGTGAAGCGACTGCTGGAGCAAAGCTAGGCCTGCGATTACCAAGGTAGCGCGCAGTTTCTAAATCGCGGCCGCAACCGGTCGTTTCGATAATTTTCGTGCCATAAATTTTGCATCATCGGCTAGAGCGGCGAAACGCTCGGTGGAAGTTTAGGACAGGGCGATTTCGCGAATAGAGCACGCAGCACGCGCAATCTTTGACACGCGAACGCCTCCCGTGCATCGTTTGCACCGTTTCTATCGCATGTTGGCGCAAAGAGATCGTTAACCTCTGCGATGCTCAATTACGGCCTCTACGTTACCTTCTTTACGCGCGGGCTACCCGGCCAACGTATTAATATAAATTTACCTGTGACCGTTTCCGCTCTCGCCGCGCAGACGCGCGCGCGTGTATACAAAGCGCGAAATTGGCATCGTAAATTTTCACGGCCGTGAATAAGAACGGGGGGAAAAATTCCCCGGCTAACGCGCGAAAATCGGCTGAACGGAAAATTTAATCGTCGTGAATTCCGATTGTTCGAACGAGGGGGGAACCGGGGGGCGGGAGAGGGTGTTTTATGGAAGCTCGGGCAACAAAGTATCACGGCGAAACGCGGGTTTTTAGATACAAGCCCTAAACCTCCGGCCGACCCGTTCGTTCGTCCCGAACAATTTCTATTACGTGTAAGCGTTGCGATCATTACCCCCTCGGCACGGTAATGTTCGGTAATCAGGTGTATTTTAACGAGTAGCCGCAGCGGTTCGCGACTTACTAGATGCCTCAACACATTTGCCTGGCCACGTTGCGCAGGTGTACGTGTGCACAGCCCGCTGAAATGCCATTTCTGAACGACACGGGATCGTTGCACTCGCCTAGACGAGAGAACTTCCTTCGACGGCCAACGAATCTACCTATTTCTTTTTTCCCCCACGCTCCTCGCGCAACCTTACCCATGCAACGCTACCATTTCCACGGAAGACCGCGAAACACGCGAAAACACCGCATCGACGCCATTTTTCCCCCATTTGAATAGAGTTTCACTTTTCATTTCGACTTCCCAGCTCAAGTCGAGTATTTATAATTTTCCGTGTCAATTTTCCCCTTTACTCCCATTGCCACATCCCTCCCCCTGTTTCGAGCTTCGAAATTCCTCAGGGAGGGTGTTCGAAATCGATCCTAGTGGTGAAAATTTCGATCGAACGCGAGGTAAATTCGAATAATAAATTTTCACTCTCGCTGGCTGAATTTTGAAACGCGCCCAAAAGGAAGATCGGGGAAATTAATCGGAATGGTGAGCATCGCGAGTGACCGCGACGTAACTCGGAATATCAATTACGTAAGGATAAAACTGCGCCCCTCCAAAGGCAGTCGGCCAATAAAACGCGGAACCCGTTATATGCCAGGTTTATGTCCGTTGGAGGCAAGAGCAAAAGGCTGTGATAACCCGTCGAAAAGTCGACGGGCATGCCGGTTGTCGGGCAAAAAGCGTTTCATAGCCAGGGAAATAATGACGGCAATAACTCGGCACAATAAGGCACAAACGGCTCGTTCTACTAATTAGGAGTATCGCGTTAGCAGTTCGACGAGCAGGAATGTATAACCGAAGATACGGGGTCGTCGACACACGGCTGGCCGCCCCGTTACAATGTAAATATCGTACGCAACACACACGCGAGGAACGTGCTCCTATTATACCTTTCTCCATTCCTACCAACCTCGTCCCGACCGAGCCAGCAGGAGTAATTAATATTAATGGCCGACGCTGCATGGGATATCTTCCAGCGTGCTTTTTCGCCGATATCCCCAGCCGTGGCAGTGTCCTCTTCGTCGCCCCCTTGGTCCCCCTGCCGGAAGAACAGGAAGAGAAAGAGGAAATCGAAGGATTTCGCAAACTCGAGGTGGTCAGAGAGCGTGAAGGGGTGTAGAGGGAGGTCGGTTTCATAGAGGAATTAATTGAAAATCTGTTGCCAAGGGGCGAACGAGGTGTCGGCAACGAGCGGAACATTAATTAGGACGAAGGATCTGCGCTGGCGAGTCGGTCTGAACCAAATTCCATATTAGAAGAGAAACGTTTCGACCCAATGACGCCCGGCTCAGCTCGCCTAATGACAGTCGTGTTAATTACGCTCTGCTTGCCGTTAATTACATCCGTGTGTGTTTCCACGAACGAATCGGGATTACGCAAAGGCCGAGAGCCAGCGCGAAGCGCCCTGCTCGCTTCGCGGATCGCGGATCGGCGAGAAGCGATTAGACGCGGCGACAGTGCAGAGCGAGAACCTTTCGAGCGTGATACCGCGGCGCGATCTCGCGAAAGTGCGGATCGAACGAGATTAATTACTGGAGGATCGAACGTGGCGGCAGCCTCGCGGGCTCGGACCCCGGCGGAGTCGAGGAAGATCGACGACCGGAACGATGAATCATTAACGACACATCCACTTACTGGGTCACACGACTGAAAACCTCCAAGAGCCTGCTCGCAGACGTCTGGAAAGGAGGAAAGGCCGAGTACGCTTCCCGGTTGACGCGATGCCGTGGAAAAAAGGAGAAAGCAAAGGTTCGCCGTGCGATTATCGGTGCCAATGGTACACGCACGCGCGAGCTCGCGCGAGCCGACGCGCGCGTAAATCGCATTTCGCAAATAAGATTTCGCAGTCGAGCGTTTCTATGGGAAACCGCGTCCGTCGACTCGGGGAACAATGGCCGACCCACGCCGACTGTGGGACACGCGCTGCGCTCTCCAACGCGTCGTCGCTCGCCGCGTGTTCCGCTCCGCGTACAATGGCGCGTGCAGGGGACCGCGAGAACCACGGGCCCGACTCGTGGGCCGGGAACGTGGTCGTTTCGTTCGGGTCTTCGGGACCATCGTCTCTGCTTCCTGTCATTTGTCTAACGAAATCGACGGGACCCGAGGAGAGGAGAAGCGGGGAGAAGCGTAGAAGCGGAGTTTCGACGAATTCCGTCTGGCGTGCGGATTTTCTCGGCCGTTCCCGAAGAAACCCAATCGCCGGGGATCTAATGCTCGCGAGCGGGGAAGCATCGCAGGGCTTTCTTCCTTTTGGCAGCGTTGTATCGATTTCCGCGTCGCGGAAACCACAGAATCCCCGAACAAGACTGGCCGCTTTCGCCCTGAAACTCTGGAAACCTGAGAAGCAGCGTGTCTCCTCCGGGGGACGACAAAAGAGGATGTGGCGCTGCTTCTGCCCTCGCCACCGTAGCCATTTTCGTCCTTACTCGTGTCCACCAACGATCAAATTAAATTTCCATCGAATTCCGCTCGAAAAGCTTGAAACTTAAAATTCGAGAATTCCCGGATGGCGGGAATTTTAAATTTTCCTATTCACCTAGTCGATATATTATATAATACTTCTGTCCAATTAAATTACGACGCAAAAGAGTAGAAGATCTCTATTGTACTCTAATACACGCTATCAACCACGTGACTATCTATCAACATAGATAATGATACTCCTCTGATACTCCTATCTAAATCGCATCACCGCTTCTATATTTCCCACACACCTATGATCTCGCTGACCCAAACCACTCTACATCGCACACGCGTTAACGCGAAACCTGCCTTTTTCACTCGACCACGTGATTGTTCCTCCAGCACGCGTACAATCGATTGTTCAATTTTTCCCAGCATTCTTTTCCCGCTCCTTTCCCATCCATGAAATTTCACCGAATGCGGTAGCTTGAGCGTTAAGCCGCATCTCCACGAACCTCGAGGTACCCATACTCCGACGACCAAATGACCCAGTACCTAGGTAGTACCAGGTTTACCGATACCTGTCACTTCCAGCACCCCGATCTTCCATCCCGACTGTGGACCTGGACACGCGTTCCGCGCGATCGAGCGAAGCTATCTCCGATCGCCGAAACGCGAACCGGCCGCGTCCGGTTCCTCCGGTTCCTCTGGTTCCTCGGCGGCGCATGTCACGGCAATTACGCCCACGAACGCCACGACGGCCGTTTAAACTTAATTTCTCGTCAATCGTCTAGACAGTTCGGTTCCCTCTGCCGCGCGGCCGCTGCGCCAATAAATTAGATTCCGCGAGCGTTCGCCGAGGGACCGTTTCTAGCGGGGTACACGTGTTGCTTGCTAGCTTGCGCGCGCGCGACGCCGGGGCCCGGCGGAGATAGTCGGCGGTGGCGTGGCACGAGGTGGCGCGGCGTGGGACGAGCGCATTGTTCGACCCGACGACGGCCGCAACGATATACGCCGGGAATAAAGGGTACCGGTTAGTTTTCATGGGTGCTGCCACCATAAACGCCAAACGCTATTTGCGGATTATAATTTGTGCCCCGATAATGAAGGATAATAAAGCGCCGCGTGGGATTAGCGGCGTCGGCCTAGCCGGGAGAAAGCGACGCCCCTCTTTCACCCGTTTCCTTCCTTAATCCCTCTTTCTTCGGCCCCCCGGGCCCTCTTTGTTGCCTCGAATTACCGGGCATCCCGACGTTGCCTCGGTAGCCGAATATCGGCAAGCCTCCATCGAGAATTCCATGAATAGGGAAGCAGCCTCCAGAATGTCTGTACGGTGGTAATCACGGTGGTCTCCGAGGAGGGACCAAACGAGACGATCGCGATGAAATTTCCACGAAGATCGTGATTACGTTTGGCTAGAGGAACCGATATAGAGGGCGTTGCTATTCCCCGTCGGCTCTCGTACGAGAGTCGCTTATTGTATGCAAACTACCCTTCCGCGACCCATAATAGCGCATTCTACCTCTCCTCCAGGTATCCAGCAACGCGTAATTAATATCTGGACGGGCGACGAGGCGGGAAACGCGATTTAAACGCGATTTAAACGCGATTTAAACGCGATTTATACGCGATTCGAACCCGATCCGGATAGCCAGACGCACGCGAGGGGGGCTCGGAACCGGATGCTGGCGATGCTCGCCGATTTCCCGGAATGCCAGCGAAACCGTTCATTTTCGAGAGGAAGATAATTAACGGCGAGTATCGCCTTACGATCCGGCATCGGCAGACCGGTAAACGATCGAGCGCGAATGATCGATCGAGCTATCGATGGGTTGGTAATACCGGACGATAGGACACGCGATAGAAACGCGATCGGTCGGTGGATCGGAGTAGCAGGGTCGAGGACGATCATCCGTGATTTGCAACAGTGTAGCACGCTGCCGATCGCAATTAAAAGATCCGATACGTGGCTCGGCGTTATCGCCGGGCGAGAGTTTTACGACCGGCCGATCGGGAATTATCGCGCTCGATTGACGCTCGTTTAATTATCGACACACCGCTTCATTGCTGTTTGCTCCCCTCCCACGGCCGGAAATTAAAATTAATCGCGAGACCACGGCGCTGCATCGCCGGCGAGGCTTAATGAAACCGAGCTAGATAACGGGCTGCTATACGGATAGCCCGACCGTTATTGGCCGCCGCCATTTTTGCCCCGCCGATCGGCTTTCCGTCCTTTTGCACGCCATATTTCGATCTCCTTTCCGCTCTCGCGGGACACGGCGGAAGGTACGCTTAAGAAACCACGTAGAAGGTCCTCGGGTCAATTACGCGAGGGCCCAAGGGATGCCCGCGAACCGTATCACGCACGATTCCTCGAGCGTGAAGATCCTTTCGAGAAAACTTCATCTTCGCCGCGATGTACACGTAAAATCGCACGCACCGCGCCGACCGTGATAAAATAGAGAAATAAATCTCCGTGTAATCGCCGTATGTGTATCACCGTTTGATTTATCACCGCCATCTCTTAACCCTTTCGGCCATGGGAACTCGGGACGAAAAAGGCCGGAGAAATTTTAATTAAAATTCAACAGTCGCGAGCACGTACCCGCGAGATTAATACGCGATTTTTCATTAACGTGGACCTGTTAAACGTGACAGTGGTATCCGTGACGGGGCGAGATCGACCGAGTAAATCGCGCAGACGGTTGCGCAATCGGGGTGAGAAGAGGAAGACCTGGCGATTTTATTTGGGAAAAATAAAAATTGGAGGAGATACGCCACTGGTGAGGAGAAAATGGGAGTAAAATGAAATTTCGAGCAACATATTACAGCCAATTTTTGGTCATAAATCGATCCACGCATTTTTCTGCAGTTCTACAACTGAAACCTTGATTCTGGATTCAGATACACTTCTCAATTTATAGTTTTATTTATCTGAATCTGAATACAGGATGTCCCAGAAAAATGTATACACAGTTTGCGCGATTATAAATAAATTATATTTATATTATAATAAATATAAATTCGAAAGAATAAAGTATTAAAGTGTGTATACGTTTTATGGACACCCTGTATGTGTGTTTGGTTTCGACGTGAGTATTTGAACGACCCGATCGGGCAGTGAGACAATTATTGGAAAGTCCCTAGGGATCGGCAGTGGACTTTTCGTTTGGACAGCGTGAAAGTTGGAAAATAAATTTGAATAATATTTGAATAATATTTTTTGAAACGCTGTAAACAAATATATGATTTGCTTTTGCACGTATTACAAAACGTGACGACATTTTTGGTCGAATTTCTGGCTGCCTTGCGTTGAATTTTTCTAGTAACATCGGAAAGGGTAGCAATATCGGTGCCGGGCCCAACGTGTTAAGCAGAGGCGAATACGACGAACACAGTTGTTGCTCGACTCGACAAACCACTTACAGGTTGCGTTAGGCTCCCAATAAGTCCGCGGGGCCCGGTTACGTGGCAAATAAACGAAACGTTTACTGCCAGCACTTAATTAACTTTATTAAAATGTAAGATTGTTCGGTCGGGTGTAGCGCGGTTCAAAGTCCCGTAGGATCATCGACGGTCCGGTAAGAGTGCCTAATTAAGTCAATTATGCGTACGTTGTTCCCGGTTATCGCCGATTCGGCAAATTAAAGAAACGCTCGGAACAAGCGTATCGTCTAAATTAATTCTTGACGCGATCTCGCTTCGAGATTAAACCTCGAGTCCCATTACGATGGAATCTAACCGGAGCATTAATTGCACGGTGCGGGTATAATGGCATTTTTCGACGCGAAATCTGATTAGTTCCAGCCGCATCGTGTGCCACTCATACGGCTAAACAACCGTTAAGTTCGATGCTCCTTTTGAACATCGGAAATAAATTAAATCGAAACAAACGTAGAGAAATTGAAAGCAATAAATCGACAATTCTCGACAAAGCCTGTGCTGAACTTTCATTGCGATGAAAATTTATTGTACTTTAGAAGGATTGGTTGCTCTGGCGATCGGGAAATTAATTTTTATATAAGCCCCTGATAGTCTTTTATCTTCGCAGGGAAAATTGATTTCCCCGTTGGTTCGACCAAGAACGTTGAAATAGCAGATGAGAAGTATCGCATCAAGCTTCTGCCAATATGACACGAGGCAAGGAATGACACGAGCAACGCAATACGGAAAGCAAGCTCTAAATAGGAAGCAATACTTGTCTTCGGGGGGCAAGGGGCACACGCTGAGGAACGCTCTTGACAGTTCTGATCTTTCTAGAATCGCGATCCGCGACAAGTACCTCAACGCGATTGACAGAAATTAGAAAAACGCTTTATGAACATATATCTTCTCTACGATTTCAATTTTTATACGTGGGCCCTCTATCGTCTTTTGTCTTCGCAGAGAGGATGATTTCCCAGTTGGTTCGACCAAGTCCGTTGAAATAGCAGATGAGAAATACCCAACATCTGCCAATATGCCACGAGGCGAGGAATGACACGAGCAACGCAATACGGAAAGCAAGCTCTAAATAGGAAGCAATACTTGTCTTCGGGGGGCAAGGGGCACACGCTGAGGAACGCTCTTGACAGTTCTGATCTTTCTAGAATCGCGATCCGCGACAAGTACCTCAACGCGATTGACAGAAATTAGAAAAACGCTTTATGAACATATATCTTCTCTACGATTTCAATTTTTATACGTGGGCCCTCTATCGTCTTTTGTCTTCGCAGAGAGGATGATTTCCCAGTTGGTTCGACCAAGTCCGTTGAAATAGCAGATGAGAAATACCCAACATCTGCCAATATGCCACGAGGCGAGGAATGACACGAGCAATGCAATACGGAAAGCAAGCTCTAAATAGGAAGCAATACTTGTCTTCGGGGGGCAAGGGGCACACGCTGAGGAACGCTCTTGACAGTTCTGATCCTTCTGGAATCGCGATCCGCGACAAGTACCTCAACGCGATTGACAGAAATTAGAAAAACGCTTTATGAACATATATCTTCTCTACGATTTCAATTTTTATACGTGGGCCCTCTATCGTCTTTTGTCTTCGCAGAGAGGATGATTTCCCAGTTGGTTCGACCAAGTCCGTTGAAATAGCAGATGAGAAATACCCAACATCTGCCAATATGCCACGAGGCGAGGAATGACACGAGCAACGCAATACGGAAAGCAAGCTCTAAATAGATAGCAATACTTGTCTTCGGAAGCAGGGGGGCATGCGCTGTGAAACGTTCCTCATGGTTGCCATCTTTCTAGAATCGCGATTCACGACACGTACTCCTGCGCGATTGACAGAAATTAGAAAAACGCGTCACGAACATGACATGTCTCCATGAGTTAAGGTAGCGAACCTCGGTACTCTTTGAAAACTATAATCGAGGGTTAAAAATGACCCCTTGAACGATGACAGGTTTGACAAATTACCCCAGGATCAACGCTTAGGAACCTTCCTAATGATTCTGATCTTTCTAGAACCGCGATCCGCGACAGGTACCCGTACGCGATTGGCAGAAATTAGAAAAACGCGTCACGAACATGACATGTCTCCTTGAGTTAGGGTACCGAACCTCGGTATTCTCTGAATACCATAATCGAGGGTTAAAAATGCTCCCCTGGACGATGACAGGTTTGACAAATTACCCCGGGATCAACGCTTAAATAGCCACGTGTTTCGGCGGAAAGTACGATGGCTGAAAGGGTACCTGCTCGTAGTTGTCAGTGCCTAACGCACGACCGGTTACGCAATTCCCGTTGGCTCGGCCACGTGGACCGGTATACGCGCGGGCCTTTTCCGCTTAGGTTTTTCGGTGTCTCGGTTTTCACGTAACGCGTGACTTTCACTCGCTCCGCTCGGCCCGGCGCGTATCTCGAGCGCGTAATGGTTTCCCTATTGCTCGACGGATCGCCTAATGCTTTCTTCCACGGGTACACGCGCCAAGTACAAACCGATTACGTGTACCGATTAACGCGCGGCAGAAACGCGGCCGCGGTTTCCGCCGACGTGGTCGACGCGATTTATGCACCGCCGGGGCACGTATCTCGCGACTCGACTCAATTCTAGGCCGATAAGCCGACTCATTTGTCCGGGCAACGATCTAGGAATCGTGCCACCGTTTCGCAGCGAATTCTTCGCGCTTCGAGGCCGGCGTGGGTGGAAAAATTGATTATCCGTTGATCGATACGCCGGGATTTAGCCCCCGTCGTAACGCGTAATCAACGTAGACAGAGGCCCGATGCAATCGCTGTGGAACTAATTTAATAAACGCTGCTTTATCCTTCGTTTGTTTAATTACTTTCGCTTCGTTTGCGCTACAAACTTCGTTTACTTTCACGCCGCGTTTGTACGCGACGAAGGTATCATAAGCGCGAATTCGCGACGCGTATCAGCCGCGGTGGAGATGCCTGATCGTAAAGCAGTTAACGTTGCTGAAGCAAATGGCACTGCAAATGGTACTCGATTGATCCTGCGTTAGAACGGTAGCTGCGAGGAATATCAATCGGATATTTTAAGGACACCATTGGTTAATGTAAGGATCAAGATGGATGGTGGTTTTAGTGACGTGCTTAAGACGAAGTCGCTATCAGAGAATCTCTGACTAGACTTTATTAGGCGACTATGATCGCAATTCGACTAACTAATTATGGCTACAACCGACTGACTATCTTAACAACTCGACAACTGATTTTGTATCCCTTGAACTCTCTTAACAACTCACTCTGTCTTCCAGAACGGGCCCTTTTAACCCTTTGACTGCCACATCGAAATCACATGTTTTGCTCAAGACACCATAAAAGTGCATCGCTGGATGCGAGATTTGTTGTAATATTTCTTGATGTTCTAATAAAAATTTTTAATTGTTCAATGGGACACTTTTTATTTCAAAGTACCTTCTAATTAGCGGTTATGTTCAAAGTGCACTAACTGTCAATTTTCAATCAATGTTGTTTAATGACCAATGACCACCGTGGCGTCACAGGAGAAACTGTGACCAGTCATATATAACCAACGTGGCAGTCAATGTGTTAAAGACAATCTAGGGGACCAGTGCCTCCCCGAAAGAGGAGAAACTGCCTGCATGTCAAGGTCAAGGGAGGAGGAGACTCCTTCTTCCCAGTTGGGACCTCCGAAGGGCCACTTTCACGGGGACCGCGTCACCTTCGGTTTACGGTGGGGGTAGCCGGGGTTGCCCGACGCCTGGCCCCGACCTTCTACAACCCATCTGACAGTCAGATCCTAACGGATCCTCTAGGAACGCTTGGACCATCGCACCCTAATAAGGCCTAAAAGTATCCTGCATTAACACTAGAACTACCAACCCAGTCAAAATGACTGGTCCCAGAATTTTCCTTTTTGCAATCACCAAACGTATACACCTGCTTTAAGAATAGAATTCGTATCTAAAACTGGTACCGCTGAAATTACTATAATCTATGCACGTTATAGTTAGGTACCAATTAAAGATCGGTAGTTCTAGTGTTAAGTTCAACCATTCCAGTCCCAATATCCTGTCACAGTGTCTCAACCAGCCATGACAGTCGCGAGAATAGTGTAGAGAACGATTTGGTGATGGTATATATATTTATTTAATAAGAAATTAACAGTGATAGAGTATGTGAATAGCGACAAAGATACGAATTATTGCAATTTATCACAACGCTCAACCTACCCTTCTGCGGCAACTCTCCTATTAGCAACAACAACTCTAGCAACTGTAAGAATGTATGATATCGTTAGACCTAGCAGGTATAGAGGTCCCGTTAGAGTCTGGCGGTCAGATGGGTCTCTGGAAGTCGGGGCCAGGCCACGTGAGGTAGCCTCGCGCAACCCCGGTTTTCCCCATCGTAAACCGGGGGTGACGCGTCCGCGGGCACCTCTCGGGAAGGGTCCCCGCGTGGGTGACCCTAGGAAGAGCCTAACCCGAAGGAGGAATCCCTTCTACCGTGGAGCGTTACGTGGGGGAAGCTTTCTCCTCCTTCGGGGGAGGTCCCTGCCTTCCAGGCGGGCTTAACCGTTTGAGTGCCAAGCGGCGCGATCGCGCTTCTTCTATTTTGTGTCCAAAAGTGCCAGCGCTCTGAGCTGCGAAGCTGACAATCAGCGCGCTCGGTTGGTGAACGCGGAATATGAGAAGCGCTATCGCGCCGCTTGGCATTTATGGACACGGAATATGACAAGCGCTATCGCGCCGCTTGGCAAATATCGATTGGGAAACAATAATGACCCGTGGCACTCAAACGGTTAAAAGGGCCCGCTCTGGAAGACAGGAAGAAAGTCGAGAGTTGAGAGTTGATAGTTTCGTGAGACAGTGCCGTTTAGGGAGTTCCTTCGGGAGAGTTCGGTTTTAGAGAATATTCGGCCAGTGCTGACTATGGCGTCGTTAGAATAGTAAGCCTCGTTAGAATCCCATAAGTGGGATTATTAGTTCAATTCGTGTATTCCGTTACACAACTAACTTCGACAACTCTCAACTCGACAACCCCCTCACTCAGAACGTACTTGTCCTTTTATATTCTTCTGCCCACCATGCACACCCTGCATGAATTTTCCAATGCCTCCCCCAACATGATCAAATATAGTCGTGCTAAAGACCTGACGCATCGCTCAGGGTTTTTCCAACTGACCTGACCCTCGAACCCTAGGTGACTTTCGTAAAGCTACGTGAACATTCAATGGAAAACTCGCGATACTATAATAGCCTGGGATTCGTGGGCGCGAATTTGTTTTTCACCGATCTACCTCCGCCATAACGCGAACAATTCAATTGCAGGGTGTACGGCTCGAGAACGGCTCGTTTCACCTACCGTCCCGGCGTGCACGTACACGCGCGTTTAATGACAGGCAACGGGAAGGTGGTCCCGAGTTATCGATTAATCGTCGCCGCTCCCCGGGCCCCATTGTAATTTCGCCATTAGCTCGGAGAGGGGTAAGGACGCGCGCACGCTGGCGCTTGCGAAAGCGGCGCGATGTTATCTCGCCGAGGACGATTACGCGTGTACTCGCGCGTACTTTCTAATCGCGAGAGCGTCCGAGCTACGCGATAAGCGAAAACGTCGCGAATACCGCGGGCGATCGCAGGATCCGCGGATCGGCCGTGACTCCGGGATCCATAGATCCATGGATCGTGGAGAACGCGTGGAGAACCGCGGCAGGGAGAATCGTTCCGATTGATTTCCCTCGAGCGAGTGGCACTCGTGGCTGCGAAGCGAGACGAGAAAGTGGCTCGATCCTGGCAATAATTACCGTTATTAGGCGACTTTGTCGAAAGCCATCGCGCAACCGCTCGCTCTTATCGATAATTGCGCTTATCGAGAATGTAAATGACGAAAGTCCGCTTTATTTCAGCCATACTTTTTCCCTCCTCGCCTTTCATTCGCTTTTCTCTTCGTTTTTCTTCTGGCACACCGATACCAGGCAGCTCGAGAGCGAAAGATCGTTAGAAGATGGAAGAAACGGGAAGATAGGCATCTTCGTTCTCTCGAATGAATGGATCCCCGGCCGTGGCGAGATCCGAGAACGATTTCGCCGGATCGATAGGGAGCAACGATAAGAAAATGCTAGCCTGCTACCTACTGCCATCCTTCTGACGTTCGTTAATTGTAACACGGTTGACGAGTACACGCCGATTTTGGACGAGCGAATAACAGTGTTCCTACCAATCGCGCGCGATTTGTCCAGTTAATCGAGTTTATGGCGAACGGGCCGACGGAATACCAATTTCCAGCCGCTTCCAGTGGCTTTCCTTTCTCCACTGCTCGCGGAATTATAGTCATCGCTGGATTTTCTGACGAGATGGGAGATGAGTCTTTCTCATCTAAAAAATTTCCAGTCCTCGCGAAGAATTTTTGGAGGAATGGAAACCCCTGTAATCTCCGAATCCCTGAAGCATTTATATCGTGCTAACTTGCGACTTCCTAAAATTAGGATTTAAAATTTCCGCGCGACCCGTTACCCCTACCTCGAGCGACTACGCGTCCGCCATGTTGGAGAACATAGAAGCGTCCGGAAGGAAGGCCTCGGCAAAAGCGATCGAAGAATACGAGACGAAAACGAGAATGAGAATAAAGAGAGGAAAGAAAACGGGGAGAGGGAAAGCAGTAGGTGGTCGCGCGAGAGGAAAATAGGGAGAGAGAGAGAGACGGTGTGTACAAAGAGGAGCCAAGAGAAGGCGTGACAACGACTGCGCTTAGCATAACAATATTTACTACTAGAAGACGCTTAAGAGACTTGAATATTCTATGCGCCGGCCTCGCCCAGGCCTTGCACAACAACCAGGCCTGTATAATTACGTGTCGAGGATGGGACAGGATCGTTGCCACGTCGAGGAGATGGTCCGCGGGTCGAGGATCGAGCGATTCGATGGTCGGCGAACGCCAAGGGAGGAAAGCTCGAGAGGACTTTCGCGAATAGCGTTTTAATTGATAGCCGCTATTCAGACGTCAGTCACTCGATGATTGCCGCGATGAGACTACCGATGGAGTCGTACGCGGAGGTAGGATGATACTCTACACGAGTCTTCATTGAATTTCTGGCCTTATTGAATAAGCGGAGAAATTTGAGACGCGGAGGAATCGTGTTTCGCGTGGGTGGACATACCTCGCCGGGAAACCAATTTCGCGAGGACTTTACGCGATGTCGCAAGCCCCGGGGAATCGATTCGTCTCGGTCGCAGAAGAGCTACGCGTGTCGAAAACCAGGTGAGATGTGGGTTACGCTCTTTTCCGCGACCGGTTCCCCGATTCCCGATAAATCAACCCTTCCGACGTCGCGAAATGAATCTTATTTGCTTCGACTTATTACACGTGGCACGATTTAAGTCAAAATTGCCCTATTGCTATATAAATTTTAATATTCGTATCGATAGACGTGGACGCGGGACTCGCGTGTATGAAGAGTTGTCACATTGCCCTAAAATTTGCAATAATTTTAAAGAGAGGCGAATCGTGCGAATTCCGTCGCAAGGAAGAAACCTCGTGGCGCAGGAATCACTCGATACTCACAAAATCCGCAAATTTTCTCGCATAGCGGAGAGAAAAGGTCGAGATCGAGAGTTCGATGGATCGAAGATTTAGACAGCTCCGAAACGCTGGCGCCTGCGATCGGCAAAGGAACGCGTTCTCCGCGCCCCAATGGGCCTAGTCACTCGCAACAATACTCCAACGTAATCCGCCAATCGCTGAAAACGACGAGGGCCCCGTCGTTTCGAAGCTGCCTCGACGCTGCCTGCGGTGGTGCAAAAATGGCGGAACAAAAGCCAATTTACTTTGCACGCAGGCTCGGATCCTGTCGTGGAGCACGTAGCTCTACTGGACGAGGAGTGACGCAACGCGCGGATGAAAACGAGCGACGCGATTCGCACGACATTTGGCGGAAAGCGAGGAAGAGACCCGGAGGATTGCACGGCGCCTGGGATTACCTGCGATTGCGTAACGGTGAAAATAGGGAGCCGTGTGACGAGCCGCGGAGAAACGTCCCTGTCGCAGGTGCTCTCCACTCTCGCGGGGCGAGATGAATCATCGATGAGCCGGCCAATCGACACGCGCGATCTACGTCGTCTAATGAGCGGAATTCTCCGCGAATACCGGAGAAAATTGCGCAATCCCGTGGCGGATGGTGAGAACGGTATGCGACGACGTTTGTATCGGGAATCGGCGAGTTTCGCGGCAGAGGCAAGGCTCTGGAAACTCGAATGGAAAGTGGCGGTGGACGGGGAAAAGTAGGCGGTGGTTTCGAGATTCGTTTCGCGAGAGCGAGATCGGGAAACAGCGTTTCGCGGATTCGTTCGGGAGGATGGCAAAGGTGAGAGGTGACACGGTGGAGGAGACGGCGTTGCAGAGTGGCGCGAACGCGACAGACGGAGACACCTGCCGGCTGAGTGGCGCGCCAGCGCGAAATCCGCTCGCGAAGATAGCGATCGCGCGGTTACGAAGGTGTCGCAACCGCGTCCTGTCGTTAACACAGCATCGCCTCGCGATCCATCGTTTTCGATACGCTCTCTCGAGAATACCGACCTCGATCATCCTCCATCGCTGTAACAAAAACCTCGTCCTTCCCTCTATCCACCTTTACTCCCGTGGCAGAAAACAATGCTCGCCATAGAGCTCTGACATCTTCGACGGGGAGGCGGAGAGCGAGGGGCCAGGCATTCCCGGAGGGCCGCAAGAAAACAGAATTCCACGGTCCGCCTTTCTCGGAGGTGCACGGACTTCCTGCTATGCCCAGACAGTTTCGCCAGAAAGGCGATCATCCCGGTCGGCGCGTTACGCCGCCGTGGAAATCGCTTTCCACCTCGCGGAGAGATGCCGCGAGACTTTTTGCCCTCCGCGGATGTTCCGCCGAGGGAACCGCCGACGGGAACCGCTGACGGGAACCGCCTCGCTCGCCATCGAACCCGGTCTTCTTTCCTAGAAGAACTCGGGCTGCTCGAACGGACGAGCTGAAAGGGGAAACGCGAGAAGAGGAACAGGGAACCCGAACGGCCGCTGAAGAAACGCAGAAGAAGAGCAGGCTGCCAGGGGAGGAGGTGGACTCGCGGAACGGATAGGCTCGGAGATAAGTAGCGCGAACTGCGTGGCAGTAGGTAGAGAGTCTAGCACCGGCTGCGGGGCAAGAAACTAGCGGCAATAATAATTTACAGTACGCTCTTTCCCGTGCCTCCTTCCCTGCCTTTCTTCCCTTCCTTCCTTCCCAGCTTTCCACCCTACTCCCCCTCCGACGCGATCTTCCATGGCTTCCACGGTGGTTGTTGCGTGCAATCCCATATTAGGAGTCCTGCTGCTCGCTCTACCGAGATGCGCGCCGGCCTATTGAGACGTAGTTACCCTTGCTCGTCCTCTCTGCCCATCCTCCCGCTGGCACCCAGCCGAGAGAACCAGGGAGACGAGGATGGAACGACCACCGCTCGAAACGGGGCAATCGAAAAGGTGAAACCCGAAGGGGCTTTGTTACGCGCCAACCGATTCGCCAACGAGACGGAGAGTGATTCTCCTATGGGGAGATTCTGGCTCAACGGTACCGAGCATGTGCCATAGCTCGATCGCGGTTTCCACGCGGTACACGGGATATCGGGGTACCACTGCCTGGCTTCCACGAGGTTTCTGCGGTTTTCGTGACGCGAATCCCACATCCGGTCGAGCAACAGGGATTTTCTGCACTCGACCGTCAGGATCTAGGGATTTAGAAAAGACACGCTCGTTCTGGTGAAAGAGTACGTAAGAGTAGGCGAGTCTCGGTTACCGATAAGACGGCATGAGTGACGAGCACGTAGCTGTGACAACCGGAGTCTCAAAATCTAAGCGGTGATCCGCTTGATAATTCGCGATAAATCAACAAAGGAGGCCCACCTTCAACCCTTTGCGCTCGACGATTTTTTGGCTAAAGGAGGGTACGAGATGAAAAATATTCTGCTATAAAGCTGATGATATTTTTTGAGCAGTAAGTAAGAAATCGTATAACAATCGACAAGTATGTGGTAAAGATCGGATTTATAGAGACTGAACTTTTAACTTTGATTATATTCTGTTTCCTTGCGGTACAAATGCGCGGAGGCTTCAGTCTTCTGAGATGCGTCATGCAGACGGTGGATTGTCGAAAG
>NW_016907907.1:519242-561286 GCF_001483705.2 Eufriesea mexicana | reverse complement strand
CCGTCAGGATCTAGGGATTCAGGAACAACACGCTCGTCCTGGCTCCTCCTACTAACCTATTTCAACGACAAGACGCAAGAGTCTACGTTCGAAGTAGGTGCACGGCAGGTCCGTTGGAAAACACGCGAAAGACTACTCGAATAAACCGTTTGTGTCACAGCTCAATGGTGGTTTCCACGCGGTACATAGGTACCGGGGTACACTGCCTGGCTTCCACGAGGTTTCTGCGGTTTTCGCCTCGCAAATTCGACATCCGGTCGAGCAACAGGGATTTTCTTCATCCGACCGTCAGGATCTAGGGATTCAGGAACAACACGCTCGTCCTGGCTCCTCCTACTAACCTATTTCAACGACAAGACGCAAGAGTCTACGTTCGAAGTAGGTGCACGGCAGGTCCGTTGGAAAACACGCGAAAGACTACTCGAATAAACCGTTTGTGTCACAGCTCAATGGTGGTTTCCACGCGGTACATAGGTACCGGGGTACACTGCCTGGCTTCCACGAGGTTTCTGCGGTTTTCGCCTCGCAAATTCGACATCCGGTCGAGCAACAGGGATTTTCTTCATCCGACCGTCAGGATCTAGGGATTCAGGAACAACACGCTCGTCCTGGCTCCTCCTACTAACCTATTTCAACGACAAGACGCAAGAGTCTACGTTCGAAACAGGTGCACGACAGGTCCGATGGAGCGTACGCGAAAGACTGTTCGCGTAAACTGTTTCTATAAATTATCCAGGCAAAACACGGAGGCGAACTGACGCGCAGGTTACCGAGACACGCTGCGGCAATAAATCGCGGTCGCATACCAGCGAGCTCGCTGCTGACGAATTTTCCAAGCCAACGAGCCCTATCGCTCTCGTTTCCAGCAGCCTGCAGTTCTTTTTCCCTTGCGCAACGAGAGACGCTACTTTGTTGCGCTCCACCGGAAACCTCTTCTTGCGGGCTTCGCCTGCCGAGATGTTCTTGTTGCATCTGGTACCGAATAACATCGCGTCGAGTCGGTGTATCGAGTCTGCCTCCACTCGCAGCGAATCGAAACTACCAGATATTTTTCCACCACGTTTTTCCCACGAGTGGATAAACTCGCGCGAGATCGAGATCGAGTGAGAGTCGAAACTGAACGTGACCGTGGAACGGAAAGGCAGAACGCTGTCAAAGGATCGAAGGGAGTAGGAGCGATGCTAGAGACTCTGATCCAGGGATCACCCTGGTCTCATCATTCATTGGATTTACTCTGTGTTAACCACGGAAAACACCTGTTCTCGATACCACCGCGGTACCCGGACTACTTGATAACCGGCATCCCGTTCCAGTGGCCGTGCAGCATAACAGACCCATTAAAAATCGAAGAAAACCAACAACCGGTAGCGGGGGAACGTCGAATTAACGAGTCCAGGAACGGAAATTGATGAACGCGCACCCGGAGCTCGCGTTTAAAATCGCATCTAAATACAATCAAAAGTGTATTACACGCGATCACCTGTTTTCCCCCGGCACCACCGACACACCACCGGCACACCACCGGGGAAATAAGTCAGCGGTGATCAATTGAAGGGCCGACAGACACGCGAGAGGGAGGCTGGATCGCCGCGGTTGGTACTACTGCTCTTAATACGCGCCGCGCCCGATTCCATGCTCAATGCCTGGCAAACGAGATATTAAGTGGCGGACAGTAAAATATCGCGACGCGACCGATGCACCAATTAGGCTACATTCAGCGGTATCGCCAGGTATTCCCGATATTACGACCGCGGCGCTGGGTGGAAACGAGGGCACCGCGCGGGAGAAGGTAATAGGGGGGTACGGGTGCAGCGCGGTATTTATAGTATTTAGCGTTGGACGCGTTAACGTTTGTTTCTCCGGGGCGAAAAATACGAGAAGCGTGACGCAGTAAAGTACGGTGAGCTATGGCGGCGACGAGCGTAGTTTATAACATTGTGGGCGGCCCTGTCGCGAGTAAATCTCGATCGGCGGCGGTTAGGTGTTTCTTGCCTCCACGATGCCCCCTTGCTTTCATACTTTGGCGCGAAAAGTAATACGCTCCTCGGTAATATTATAATGCCACGCTGCGAGCCAAGGTTCGTCCGTGCTTTCTCCGATGGATGGGTGTATGCAGGGTTCGGTGTACGGTTGCCCCCACGGGAACCGTCGATACAGGAAACGAAACCACGAGACGCGATACCATCGACGAACTGTCATCTTCCGTCGCGCGGTTCCCCGGTAATCGGCACTTATCGTTAAATCCAGTTAAATACGTATTGCTACAGATCGCGTTTACAATTCTTGTTCTACAAGTTCGATCGCTAGATTGCCGAAGATTTCCAATGAATAAGTCGTTACGAGGAATATCAATCTGCTATTTTAAGGACACCATTGGTTAATGTAGGGATCAAGGTGGATGGTGGTTTCAGTGACGTGCCCCTAAAGCGAAGTCGGTATTAAAGAATCTCTGACTAGACTTCATTATGAGGCTATGACCATAATTCGACTAACTTACTATGGAACTCTGACTCGCTATTTTAACAACTCGACAACTGACTCTGTATCCCTTGAACTCTCTTAACAACTCACTCTGTCTTCCAGAACGGGGCCTTTTAACCCTTTAACTGTCACGCCGAAGCGACGTGTTCTGCTCAGGACGCCATAGGAGTGCACCGTCGGATGCGAGATTTGTTCTAATATATTTTTGTTGTAAACAAAATTTTTAATTGTGCAATGGGACACTTTTCATTTCAAAGTATCTTCTCATTCGCGGTTATATTCAAAATGCACTAACTGTCAATTTTCATTCGATGTTGCTCAATGCAGTTCAAGTAGTTCAAGCGCTGCGGTCACCAAATGACCAGCGTGGCCGGTCATATACGACTAACGTAACAGTCACAGTGTTAACCCCATTGAAAGGTTGACAGCTTTGCTCTCTGAACTTCGAAGACACCCCTTTTTACAGTGGAACACGCGAATTGTCTTAGTCCACCGAGGAACCACCGACGAGAAAGGAAGATCCGTCTATTACCGATTTTCGTGAGTTTCGATCCCCATCGATGGCGTCCATCTCCAACACACGCGTTGATCACGCGAAAAGGAAAGAAGCAGGAACGGGACGAGATAGAAATTATGAAATGGCGATTATCCAACCGGTTGTTCATCCATATCCGGATCGATGGCGCAGGCAGCGAGTGACTGATACTCGCACGCTCGTAACTCGACGAGGGAAACATTAACGCGATACGCGATGGCGTTTTAATCCGTTAGCGTTACCCGATGTCTCTATCTGGCTCTATGAAGGCAATCTGCGCTTAACTACTCGGCTGACCTCCACGCATCGAGATCTCGCGGCTTTTTTTCTCGCTAACAAACGAGATCCGTGTTTCTTTCGCTCCTCTGCCTGGTCTCTTTGGCATGCCATCGGAGTCACACTCGATTCTCCGCGCGCCGCTATAAAACGCTATTCAAACGGTTCGATGGCGTTCTCGCTGCCTCTCGAGAAGCGAGATTTAGAGAACGAGGAATCGGGTGGCAATAAATAGCCGGTCGCACCGTGCCCTACCTTTTTCCCCGCAGCGCCTCGGTTGGAACCACGCCGTGTTAAAGCGTCGTTAAAGCGTCGTTAAAGTATCGCCGTCGATTAATACCGGCACGCGAATCGCGCGCAGCGCCTTCGATCCGCGTCAGTGTTTCCCAATGAATCGTACGGGAAAAATTCGACTAATCCTATCAGACGATCCGCGATCGATCGAGCCGATCCGATCGCTTTATAGGCCAGCGAACCCGAGTTACGGTCATTACGGCCGGCTGCATTATGCCTGGATTATATCGATCCTAGGCTACCTTGAATTCGTGTTACGCTGCACGTAGGTTAAACCGATCGCCAGATATCTCGGACCTAGATTATACCGAACCCCCGTCAACTTGCCTAGATTCCGCTCTCTACCTAAATTAGACTGATCTCGGATCACGCGAGCCCTGGCTCCATTATACCCAGCTGTACGCCGCAACCTACGTCACTCTAGACCTAAATTCTCCACCCTGTCCGAGTTACAACCGATCGTAAATTTTCAGACACTTAACTCGTATCGATGCCGCGTCACCTTGGGCCCAAATTCTAACGGATTAGACGAAAACTGCCGGTGAGCCGGGCCCCGAATCCGGGGACACGTAACGACACCAGACGTGACTCACGCGTGGTCGTAAACTCACGGAAACGTTACACCATTTTGCTTTCCCCTTCGAATGGCCGCGGCCGCGAGAGGGCAGCAGCAGCATCCTCGGAGTCTTCTGCCACGGATCCGCGTGCGCGCGCTGTGCCGGGCCCGAGCGCGTAGGTCTGCAATGACCCGGATCGATTTCACGCATCTCGCCGAGGGGACGACGGAACAACCGTGTGCGTTCATTTCGACGACCACCCACGACAATCGGAAATGGTCCGCGAAGCGATCGGCTGGCCAGCGCGGACCTAGGTAACGCGCGTGGACCCCGCGAAAGGGAACGAAAGCGAGCGGTCAAAGGGTGGGGGAGAAGATGAAAATACACGCGAGGGCGAACCCAGTCTCGCGAGTCTTCGCGATTACTGATTACCAAAGCGATTTGCACCGTCCGCCGAGCGGAGACGATTAATTTCTGTAATGGAGTCGTACCGGCGGTATCATTCTTCATAGCTGCAGCTGGCCATTAGGTCGATTCTCGATATCGAATTCGCCTCGATACCGAGGGGGGCCGACCAGTGCAGTTGCGCTCGCGTGGTCGCCTCGCGTAATTCCCTGCGCTACGCCCCTGCAATTTGTCAGTTTCCCCGAGGTTCGCGTTTTCTCGCTTTTCAATAATTCAGGGGGCCCCAGATTCATCGTACCGAGGTCTAGACAAGCTATAGTCTGCCTGTAATTGGCCCCCCATTTCCTATGATTCGGATTTAACCCGAATCCTGTCATTTCGCAGCTTTATCCAGTAGTCTGACACTAGTGCGTCTATCTCCGGGGTATGGGTCTCTGGGTTCCTCCGTGTCAAATATACTCGTGCGTGAGTGTCCAATCGTGGTCCCAGTTTCGCTCTAGCCTATGACCGACTGTTCATGATAAGCCTGGCCTAAATTTAACTGGATCTGGATGATCCAAGCTTTATATGAGAGCAGTTTTATCGATGTCTCGATCGCGGGATGAACAGCGTTGCAGCAGCAATCTTCTCGTCGGGTCCGTCGGACTTCTGCCCGATGCTAATTCGTATCGATCTTCGCTTTCATCCGGTAATAAGTAACTGGCGGGATCGAAGGGAGGAGCAGAACAACTCCGGTGGTTTCTTGCGGGCAAAGTACGCGAGGCTATATAACCCGAAGCGCTTTCCAACTATATGCACCCGATTACCAGGAACAAGACCGGCGTTTCTTGTTTCCACCGCAAGCCAACGAGCGTGTTCCGCTCTGACGGATGATGACGACGGACCATCTCAGCGGGTATCTGCTCCACCTCGATATCCCCGTGTTCGTCCAAACGAGGCACGAGTGGAAAGAACGCGACGCGTGTACCGAGCA
The DNA here is from genome assembly GCF_001483705.2 of Eufriesea mexicana. Classification (NCBI taxonomy): domain Eukaryota; kingdom Metazoa; phylum Arthropoda; class Insecta; order Hymenoptera; family Apidae; genus Eufriesea; species Eufriesea mexicana. The sequence goes on along the minus strand of NW_016907907.1, from coordinate 555,765 downwards.
GGGAATATCGCGGACGACCGATGGCGACGCGACTCGTGCGACCGTCCGAACACGGTGAACCGTTTGAATTTCGTCGAATTTCGCGCCGCTGGAACGCGCGTGCGCGCGCGCAACCGGAGCGCAGGGGCACCCACCCGAGTAATTTCGTTTGGGATCGGGTACGAGTCGCGTGTAATTTCATTTTCTTTTCTAATTGAAGTCTAGACAAATGGGGGGCCGAGTCGAAGTTAACTCGGGCCTTGTATAGCCTCGATTTAATTTAATCTAGATATAACGCAGCCTCCGGTTGATACAGCCGGGATATTACGAGCTAGGTGTAACTTCGGTTTACCGTGGTTTAGCTTCGGTAGGACTAGATTTATTTACCAGTTAAAGAGTACTTGTTTCCGAGGCTCACTTTCACTGCGTCCCATCCATCTTGCTCATCTATCTCGTCTATCAATCTTGGAAATTATAATGATCTTTCTGATGAAGGGGTGCTCGTCGGAGTTCGAGGAATATAATTCATTAGAACACCTACAACAACGGGATCCAGCGTCCGTGAACAAACACAGAAGATTCCCTCGCAAATCAACTCGACGCCTTACGATCTCTTCTCTGCTCGTTCCAGCCCCGTACCCTAACCACTGGGATATACTTTTCCGAACTCGCCATCGGAACGTTAGCCTTCCCAGAACGTTTGCCAATCTCGGCACCGATTTATCACCGCGAAGCAACGGCATAATCGCAAAGTATAGTCCAATTAACCCTTTAAGCGTCAATTCCGACCATACTTTTCCTCGCTTTGTAACGCTAACTAAGCCCCCTTTATTATAACACCTTGTCTCCAGAGCCGTGCCTAATCTAACCTACGCGTAATCGTTTTATGGAAAAAGGAAAAGAAAATACAAATAATCGTGCTAAATATAGATTTGACGGGTTAATTAGATACTTAACGCGAAAAACTGTGAGGAACAACGTACACACCCTCACTCATGGAAGAATAGATGGAAAACGGAGGGTACAAATACAAATATATACAATAATATATACAATAAGTACAAATTCCTATGCAATTTAAGTATCCCCCCTCTAAGGCAAGGCCTACTAGGGTCTAGCCTCAATGACGTGTCCACTAGTAGGCCCAGGACGAAACGCATCCCTACTACCTGCCAAATATCATAGCACGACGACCATCAGGATACCAATTGGCATCACCGTTAGGAACCACAAGATGAAACGAGTAAACCAACCCCCGTGGTGGACTCCCCACAATACGAATTTTAAATTAAAGTATCTATAATATATTCGCGCGCACGTTGATTGCGCATCGCAGATCGGTGTCATGACACCTCCCAGCGAGAAATCGCGTCGCTTTTCGCTAAAACAGTCAAAGCGTATCGATTAATTAAAAAATTCTCATTTTCGCAAAGTTCCAAACCGTAAATCACCGTGATCCATCGATCCGCGACAAGGGATCCATTATCCTCATCCACGGTCTCGCGACGAAAATCGAGTCCCGGCAAGCCGTTGTCATTACCGCGGGGCTCGAGTCATTAAACGCGTTTCTCATTAGCGGCGAAGACGCTTCATCTGTCAGCGATCGTGAGAAAACGACGACTAATCCATCCATCCGACGGCGGGGACCTAGCAACGACTGCCTGGCCCAACGGCTGTCAATTCCGGCCGGCCGTCCGCGGCAGGAATCCCGGAAGAGTACGCGTCGGTGCACTTTCACGAGCGTTCGGGGCGCGATGAATCTCGCGGTCGACCTTCCACGTCGGCCCCCTTTTTCTCGGTGGCGTGTCCGCGGGCAATATTCCCTGGAACGAGCGGGGAACGCTCGCGATTATCCGCATCGCGCCGTCGATCCCGCTAGCACGGCGAACGTGGTAAGAAGCGTCGTTGGCGGATCTCATCGTTAATTGTCTACGAGTAGTTTCCTCGTTCACACTGCCTCTGCCTCGATCACGGCTTCTTGCGCTCTTGCCCTTTTTCCGCGTCTTCTCCGCTACCTCCGGTACCGACCGAGGCTTCCTGATCGAGGCTTTTGACAGCGTCCAGGAAAAAGAGCCTGGATTGAGCGCCTGGAGAATCGTATCTGGCACGAATCGACGTGGATAATGGTCAGAATAGATGCCAAGTTCAGAAGAAGACACGCCAAAGTTGAGAAATTTAAACACGGAACTACGTACGACTAAAATTACCCCAGACGCCAGTGTCGGGACCAAAATGGTCGGAGGAAGCGAGACGGAAGAATGTATCGGACTCGCAGTCGGACCCTTTTGCCTGGCTGGACCAAAGTGCATCGCTGGCAATCCGGGATACCGATTACGAGCAGCGGAACAAGGAGGCTGCTTGTTATTATAAATTCGCTCGGTTGGTTCTCCGCAAAAGTACGAATTCCGATTCCGGCACACGACTGCCAGGATAAATGGTAATGGTCCCGGCTCGGTCTCGACGCTCGCTACGTCGGATAATGGTCTCCTTGATTCCACTCTTCGCTTCGCTAGTCGTTTCCACGTCCCTGCGTGGAAATGCAGCAACGGGAGGTCCTCGCGCTACTGTTTTACCCCCTTCCCGTTCCTCGGGGCCCGATTATTCGAATGGATCGTTAATAATCGTCGATTATTAGAAACCAATCGTTGAGAGTCGCTTCGGGTCTGGTTCTACCGTGACTACAGTAGCTACCAACCCATACTAGCTACAGGGTATTCATAGACATTAACCTATATTATGGCAACATTGACAACTGTCAAAATCTATTCACCAGTAGTAATTGCAGCACAGTATTACCGTACTCTTATGAATACTACAGTAAATAGATTAGATATCGATATATACAATTTATTAGAGTTACTATGGAGCAGGAATCTCTGTAGCCCCTTGGCTACTGTTGGTGTCTATAGACGGTTAGGAATTTTACGTTTGTAACACGGAGGGAGCCTACAGGCAATTGACACAGTTTGGCTTTCTGACACGGGAGGAGCCTATAGGCGTTTGACACAGTTTGGCTTTCTTCCTATTCAAAAGATCGCCATTCGTAACTCAATTCCTGCCGTATGGTACGGCCGATGCGCATCAAAGTCTGCCATAGTCAGGGGGTAGAGTGTGCATTGGCATTACAGCAGGTCGGGGTGGGTCCGAACTAGGTGAAGAGTTCGAAGAACAGAAGCCCTATTTTCGCGTCCATGTTTCAACACGTGATTCGGTCGAGTTTCTCATGGGGCTCAAATCCGACTGTCGTAGCGCCAGAACGTTATCGGACTGATGATTCGGATGGGTCTAGTAGTTGGTCAACATCGCTCGTTAGACGTTGGTCAACCTGGACCCTGTTTACAATTTTCCATTTCCGCGCAGTAGGATGTAAACCTATTTTCGAATTACTCCGAGCAAACTTGCATTTTCGCCTCTACTCTAAAATTCGTATACTCGAGCAACGTGGTCTGACCGAGAGTTGCGAGCCATGGACAAACGCCGTGAAACGCGAACAAAGGTAAGTTCGTCCCTGCGACTCGAAACGCTGGGATATTTGCCTTAAACGGCAACCGGAAGACACGCACGGCCGGCATTTTTCTGGCCGCGTGTCGGTACGGCTCGACAAGGTATCGAGGAATCGAAGGTGGAGGGCCGCGTACGCGGCCTGCAGATCCGCGCCGGTGCGTGAGCATTGTCTCGACGAGACCGTAAATACTTCAACCCCGTCCTCGTGCTGCTCGTCCTCGGCCTCGTCCTCGTCGTTGTCCAGGAGGGCCTGTGAACGCGTCCGGCAGAATTTTTCGTCCGCCTCGCCGAAGAATTCTGACCACCCAGAAACCGACCACGACGCCACGATACGATACCAAGAGGTACGATAAAATATCGATTTCCAGCCACCAACCACCGCCGGCTTCCTCGTTAATGTACGATTTACACGAACCTCCGCCTGCTACGAGCCATCGCTCCGAGCAAACGCACGATTTACGCCAGCCCAAGGGTAATTAACATCGGGGGGGAGGGAGAACGAGCTGTGTCCTGAAATCGTGGCCTTTGGAATGGTAGCCGAGGCGAAGTAATCGCGATATGGCTTTTGGTCTTGCGATAGGTTAGGGAACGCCTTCGAAAAGTCTTCGAAAGATATCGGGAACGTATTCCGACAAAGTATCGCGACGAAGGTACTCTACAGACCTAAGGAGTTTGCGGGTGAAAGAACTGAGGATCTGGTATCCAAGTATAAAGGGACCTCGTTCGTAAAACAGTAACTCGACGAAGCACCTCGTGAAAAGTTAAATCACAACCCCGTAGAATATTCCACTTACCCCTGCACCATCCCTCAAGAATGCAAACTTCCGTCATCTGCACACGATCGCTGTTATAAATCAAAACTGACAAGGACCATGCAACAGAATCCACGGGTAGCCCAAGTGAAGTAATCGCACGATAGCTTTTGATCTTGGGATAGGTTAGGGAACGATTTCGATAAGTCTTCGAAAGCTATCGGAAACGCTGATATCGCCACGTATTCCAATAAAATATCGTGATGAAGGTTCTCTACAGACCTAAAGAGTTTGCGGATGAAAGAGCTAGGGATCTGGTATCCAAGTATAAAACGAACGTAACCCAAAAATAGCACCCCGTTTGTAAAACAATAATTCGTCGAAGCACCCCGTGGAAAGTGCAACCACAACCCCGTAAAATATTCCACTTACCCCTGCATCGACCCCCAAAAACGCAAACTTCCGTCGTCTACGCAGGATCGCTGCTATAAATCAAAATTAACAAGGACCATGAACCAGAATCAACAACCACCACCCTCCAAAAACGAGTACCGAAAAGACGCGATAAACTACCCTCGGCAAAACCACTTGTTCCCCAGCCACCGGCTCTCTCATCCCCCCGCAGCCTCGCCCTCGCTGAACGCCGGCTCCCTCGTGCCTAATAGCTCGAGGAGAACACGACGAGGGGGCGCGATAAATCGCGCGGCAGCTGGCGGAACGAACGGGAGCACGGGGTCAAAAAGCGAGACCATACGTATCTGCCGGGCCCGCAGCCCTTTGGTCGCGGCGCGCACAATCAGGAAAGCACAGGGGACTGTTCTCGCCGCGCGACCTTCTTCTGCCCGGCATGCTATATGACCCTCTTAATGAAGTCCGACAGATCGGCGAGCGGTCGCGCGAGCACCGCGTGAAGCATGGCGCGGGCCTCGTTGCCGCGCGATTGTAAGGAACACCGCGCGAGATCAGGAACATCGTGGTCGTTCGACGCGAAGTCGGGGCCCGAAAAAAAGAAGGGAAACGAGAATTTTTGCGGGCCCCGGACGGACCTGGAGAGGGTGAATCACGAGGCGATAAATCTGTGGATTTTTAACTCCTCGTTGGCACTCGGTACGACAAATTCTGGTAAATATCGCGCGGAGGGCTGGGATGAGTTATGCGGAGATGACTCGCGTTGGTCTTTTCTGCATTCGAGCCTCTCCGACGCGTGTCTCGGTGATTTATCTCGCGCGAGTACGGTATAAACGAGGCAGCGACGATTTTTGGAATCGTCGCGACCTCTCGGTCCTCCGGTTGTGGAACTGGAGGACGACGGACGGGGGGCGAGAAAAGCCGGAGAACACCGAGATCTGCCCGGTTAGAAAAATCCCTCTTCCCACAGAGGAGGATTCCCTTCGAAATGCTACAATCCCTGTACCGTTACCTTCCTTACACGATTAATCACTTCGTCCACGATAGAGTGGAAACATTAAGATGTACGACCCTCCGCGTGCATCAATCTCTTTGAAGGATTAAACTCCGAGACAAAAGAAGTTACACTCTAACCTCCCAGAACGCGTGCTTCATTCTTCTTCCACCTTGCCCCGTTGCAAAACGAGAACCCGACGTTCCAACCCAACCGAGGAAACGCGCCACGACTCGGGCAACAGGATGATTCGTTGTTCCGACGATTAACTCGCTAAAAAGTAATCTCCGTTCGCTCCGCAGGGCGCAACGGACGTTGTCAAGAACGAGGTTCCAGCGATCGAGTGGTCGCTAACGCGCGGGTACCACCCCGAGGGCTACGCCAAAGGACCGCAGGAATTTTAGCCGCCAAGAGGGCGTTTTAATCGGCACGCCTGATCGTCGGTACCAAAAGGGCGGCGGCCATCGTTGAAACCTAACCATCCGTTACGAGCCGCGTCTGCGAGGAAAGAGTGCCGGCTCCGTGCATATGCCTCCTACCTATCCACCGAGTCTCCTCGAGCTTTCAATTAACGCCGTTCCTCGCCGACTAGTCTACGTGCACTCGGTGTTTGCTCTGCTCAATCGCGTCGATTAAAAGCGGCAATGGTAATCCAATTCGAGGCCAAGATCCAGGCCAGACCGACCTGCTGCTTACCCTGATCAACACCGGGCTACAACACGGGCCTCTAATCTAATTAGATGCAATTAGAGGAGCCGGCGACGCGGCTGGGCGCTGATTGGCCGTGCTACGTCTAATTCGAGAGGCTTATACCGGTAACGACCTCGCGTCGGCTACCGCTTCTCGAACCTGTCGTTCTCCGCTAGTTTTCGAGGGCAACACACTGTCAATTGACTCCCGACCCGTTACCTCCTGGGACAATGGCGCGAGTTAACGAAGTCGATTCGGCGAATTCGTTCCTGTTCATGGGGCATTGCTTTAATTTGCAGCTCGGTAATTACGCGTTCAGCCGGGAACCGTTCCCGGGGGAGGATATGAATGGAGTGGGACGGTTTCTTAATCGCTTGTTTGGTTATCGTGGCCGGAGGAGGAACCGGCGGACGATGCGCTCGCTGGATGAAGCGAAAGGTGACTCTCCTGGCTACTCGGCCAACCAGTACTCCGATTCGCAGTGCGAAGCGTAACGATCGATTGTCTTCCTTCTTCTCTGCTGTAATAATTGCGCAACTGCCGGGGAACAATGAGGGATTCTTCTGCCGGAGCCATCGCTGAGAAGATCGCGGTGGAAAGGAGACGCGTGGAAGAATATTCCAAATCGGATAACCTATCTGTCTATCTTATCCACGGAGAACAAAACGTCCCAATTCTCAAGCTTCATAAAGGAATCGTCTTCTCAGCTGCGTCAGTGGGTCGTAGCTACGTCGGCGTCGCGTCAGCCATCCTGGCGCGAGGATTAACCCTTTGACAGCCACGCCGAAATCACGCGTCTATCCGCCATTTATATTGACGGTCACGTGTGACCACCGTGACGTCACGGGAGAAACCGAGACCTGTCATATACGACCAACGTGACAGTCGACCAAGTGTCGAAGAGCGAGCGATGGCCGGAAGCAACGGGGAATCCGTAAAAGCAGCAACGACCAGACACCCTGACGGAAATATCGCGATCGAAGGGACCGCGATCCAGGGTCGTTTGTTCCCCGCGGTCCTTTTCGGCCGACCGTGGACATCTTCCCGGAAGAACAAACGGCGGATTTCGATTGAGCCGCTCACGCACGAGCGCGAGGCGGCGCGATTTAAACCGAATTCAGCGGCTGCCAGCGAGCGAGTGGCAGCACAAAAGGGCTGCTAATTTGCCGAGCCGCTTCAGCAACGAGGAACACGCGGACTCTTTTCAGCTGCGGACATCAAAGGAGCTGGGAAACGGGACAAAGAGAGAGAAAGAGGTTATTTTCGTGCGACGCGATGAAAAACCCGCTGTCACCCCGGCCTAAGGAAACGCGACCCCTTTCAGCCTGTTTTCACGCACGGAGATGAGCAATCTGCACCGAGGATTGTTCCTAGACCGCCTCTGTCCCCTCCATCCTCCAAGGGTTCAACGAACCGGCGGATTCGGACACCGGTGTGCACTCTCCGGAGGAAATTGTTCGAGCAAACGGTAAAGCGAGATAAAAGGAAAGGAAAAGCGTTTCTCGAGATTATTCCACGGTCTATGGCCGGGAGTCGGGCCTCCTTTGTACCGCCAACTGGATGAACGTAGAGGCAAGACTGTAACTGGGTTAGAGGAACTGTGTATCGGGACGCAGGAACCTGCTGCGACTAACAGATTCTTATCGAGTTTCTCTGGCTGTACACTTAGGAAGAACTGGAACAGGAATCCTATTCACTCGTCTCGTCGAAATCGAACTGATCGCGGGACCATCGAATCCTTCAAACAACGAATCCATCCATCTACGCGATCTCTACGCGATCTTGTACCCTAACCGCTGTCAATCGTCGAACACCGGTCGACGTCACGCGACAGCAAGTATCAGCGCAGGTGGATGATCGTTTGGGACTGCAAGGACACTTTAGTCATAAATGACCATCGAATCCTCCACCGGTTGCATCGATCTACGCGGTCTCTACGCGATCTCGTACCCTAACCGCTGTCAAACGTCTGTCACCGGTCGACGTCACGCGACAGCAAATATCAGCGCAGGTGGATGATCGTTTGGGACTGCAAGGACACTTTCGTCATAAATGTCCATCGAATCCTCCACCGGTTGCATCGATCTACGCGGTCTCTACGCGATCTCGTACCCTAACCGCTGTCAATCGTCTATCACCGGTCGGACGTCACGCGGTAGCAAACATCTGTGTAGGTGGATGATCATTTAAGACTGCAAGGACACTTTAGTCATAAATGACCATCGAATCCTCCACCGGTTGCATCGATCTACGCGATTTCTACGCGGTCCCCAACCCTAACCGCTGTCAATCGTCTATCACCGATCGTACGTCACGCGGCAGCAAATATCCGCACAGGTGGATGCTCGCTTGGGACTGAAAGGACCCTTTCGTCAGAAAACTCTGATAGAATGAAAGAGAACTCCGACCGGGGCAGTCCCTTCGATTCGCCGACCATTCTTCGCGCTGGGCGTATCTGACGTGCGCGAGGCGCATCGGGAACGTCTGTAAGACGTGCGCGTTTCACGCAAGCCGGGCCTGAAATTATCCCGAGCAGTGCTCCTCCTTTATCTAGGATGATCAGGAGAGGTCCAGCCCCGGAGTGGCGAATTCGCACGAAACGCCGGCCTCGAAATCTCCTCCTCGGCTCATCCTCGTCAATCTGGACAGCTGGTAAATTGAATTTTTTCCCCGGCGTGGCCGATCCGATTGGCCGAATCATTCGAACGATACAGGGATCGGAATGGGGCAGGCCGGAGATCTCGAAACGACGTTGCACGAACCAGAGTCTCCTCGCCGTTGCCCGGATAGAAGATCGAGGGATAAACTTGCGTGCTCGCTTGGCACGATCTTGCGCCTCTTCGATTTTTATCCACCTTTCGCGTGCGCCTCTTTTTCCAGCCGGAATGCGAGGTAGCCGAGCGTAGTGGCGCGATCTAGGTGCAGAGGAAAGCAAGTCGTAAACTGCGACTCATAACAGCGCGAACCGGCCACCTTAAGAAACAGTAATCCCAGGATTAACGTTTGATCCAGCAACAGGGGTCCGCGAGGCTTCATATTTTAGACAACCGGTGAAGAAGGTCTACCGCGGCGGATCGGTAAGTGAGAAGTCAAGTCGCTACTCTAGCCTCGTCCTATCGAACCCGAGTCAACCTGGACGAGAACGAGAACGACTCGATTCTCCTGTTCCTGTTCGTGTACCTGCGCGAGGCAACGACGAGCTATCGAAAACGAGAGAGAGAGCGGAGAGGGACGGGGATAAAAGCGTCAGCTGGAATTTATCAAGCCGGAGATCTACAACTGTTTTGAACAGCCGTCTCGACTCGTAAGTCGTCCCTGCTTCTGGCGCAGTTCGCTCGTTGTAAATCAGACGATTCCGCGAATTTTCACCGGTCGCCACGATCCAGGGCCCTCGTAGATCCAGGGGAACGCGGACTTAGATCGGAAATTATGCGACAGGTGGTCGGCCGCAGCGCGTGCACTCCCGTGTCGGCTTAATCTGAGTTACGATGTTGCGTAAAGGCGAACTGCTTCCACGCACGGTGGGCCTCATTGACGAATTTTTTACGAGGGACTCCGTTTCTCCCTCGGCCGACGTCAGCCGCCACCACCTCGCCCGTGCCCCGGCCGGCCATTTCGAAACAGCCGGGGCCCCGAGTACGCTGCCTCCGATCACGCGAGTTTAATCGACCACGTATCTAGTGGATTCGCCAAGTCGACGAGTATCGCTAATTGCCGCGTGAAAGGTGAAATTCTACTCGTGGCTCTGGGTCAAGGGTAATTAAGCAGGGATACCTGCTAACTCGCCTCGAGTACTGTGAATTTGACACCGGAACCCCTGATTTCTAATGCGAGGCTGCATATGATATGCAGGAATTAATTGAAGCGTCATGACGAAGATAAATCCGCGTGCATATATTTTTCCACGGATAAACATTAACATCCACTCTTTCATCGCCATATTTCTCGAATACACCCGTGATTTTGATGTATACGTAGGAATAAATTGTAGGATATTATATTATTTATTTCTCTTGAAATTTACCAGTCATGGAACTGAATTTAATTACGTTTATTATCTGCAATTGCAATGAAAGGGTTAATTGGAAAATAATACGGTGGGTTTGATATATATGTATATTCATATTTCTATGAATAAATTTTAGGAAATTGTAGTATCTGTTCTCTTGAGATTGACGAGTCACTGAACGAAATTTAATTACGTTTATTCGCGACATTTAAGAATAGAAAAATGTTCGATTTATATTTGTGTCGACACTGGTAATGAAAGGGTTAATTAGAAAATAATACGGTGGGTTTGATAGATTACAATATATGTATATATCTCTATAAATAAATTTTAGAAAATTATTTACTCTCTTGGAACTTATGAGACATACAAGGAAACTTAATTACATTTATTTGCGAAATTTAAGGGTAGAAAAATATTCCGACAATGTAAGAGTTAAACAGAAAATAATACAGTGTATTTGGATTTGATATAGGATATATGTATATATTTCTATAAATAAAATTTAGAAAATTGTATTATTTACTCTCTTGGAACTTACGAGACGTAGAAGGAAATTTAATTATATTTATTCGCGAAATTTAAGGGTTGAAAAATATTCCGACAATGTAAGAGTTAAACAGAAAATAATACAGTGTATTTGGATTGGATATAGGATATATGTATATATTTCTATAAATGAAATTTAGAAAATTGTATTATTTACTCTCTTGGAACTTACGAGATCTAGATTTTAAAGTATAGATTTTAGATATAGATTATAGAATTTAATTACATCTATTTGCGAAATTTAAGGGTAAAAATATGTTTTGACAATGAAAGGGTTAATTAAGAAATAATACGGTGGGTTTGATATATTACAATTTATGTGTATATCTCTATAAATAAATTTTAGAAAATTGTATTATTTACTGTACCTACTGGAACTTACGAGACACAGAAGGAAACTTAATTAATATTTATTTGTGAAATTTAAGAGTAGAAAAATATTCCAACAATGTAAATGTTAAATAGAAAATAATACAGTGGATTTGAATTTGGTATAGGATATATGTATATATTTCTATAAATAAAATTTAGAAAATTGTATTATTTACTCTCTTGGAACTTACGAGACGTAGAAGGAAATTTAATTATATTTATTTGCGAAATTTAAGGGTTGAAAAATGTTCCGACAATGAAAGGGTTACTCAGAAAATGAAATACCCGACCTAGTAATTCCACCCGATTCGACGCTACCAACTTCTCAGAAACCAAGTTAGATCTCACAGCATCCGTCGAGTGCCAAGTGTTTCGATGCAAACGGAATCTCGTTCGAGCGAAATTAAATCAGATTAGAAAGTCTAATACGCCATAGGAGCGAATCGACACGCTCGAACTCTGGCTCCCTGGCAACCCTCGAAAACGTAACCACCTCGACCAGAGCTACATCCACGGAACAGAGATAGCCTGTTGTCGGAGATCTAACTTAAACTTTAGGCAAGCTCAGACGCGACCGAGCACGATATTCGAAGGGATCTCTGTCCTAATCAAGAACCTGTTACTCGTTCCCAAACATCAAGCAACATCGCGAAGCCGTCGCATCGAAAGTCGCGATACGAGGGAACCGTGAGCAGCCTGAGAGGGGTGGAAGGCCAGGGGAGAAGACTTAGACCGGGGAACTGGACGATCAGGTGCGTTTAGGCGGCCCGTTTTGCATCCTCGCGTGTTTTCGCATTCAAATGCCCGGCCGATGCAATTTAAAACTCGTTTGGGCGCCACGACGGGACCAGCTCTCACCAACGCGAACACTTCAGTGATTTCGTGCAGCATCTGGACCAGAAAAGAAGAAGAAGAAGAAGAGGAGGAGGAGGAGGCGGAGGCGAAGGGAAGAGAAAAGAGCAGGACCACCGGGCAAATAAAGTCCCGGAGTGGCTGAAGGCCGGTTTTCAAAAGGAAGATGAACCAAGAGAAAGAGGCGAAGTCTCATTGTCCTAGGGAACAGTCCTCTCTCACCCGGACAAAACCGACGATTCGTGAACCCCGCACCCGATTTGGTTTGGTCAATGAAATAAAGAGAAGAAAGGATTCGCTGCTTCGGAAATACCTTCAGGGTTCTTTACTTTTATAGCCCTAGAAATTCCCAGTTTGCTGCCACGAGCTTTCAAACGGCCATCCTGGGACACCCTTTCCCGTCGAGGATTAGGATGGACCTTCGAAGTCTTAAACCTGGTCTCTGACGTCCCGTCGACGATCCAACGAACTCTTGTCTCTCCTCTCCGATCGTTTCGCGCAATTGCTCCCCGTTTGCCACGGGACTCGCCACCAGAAGGGACCCGAACGCTCTCTTGACAGTCCGAGGAACAGGTCTAGCGAGCCAGGCAACGCAGGATGCAGAGGATGAAAGGAAGAGTGGTCGGGTAGTATCGAGAAGCTAGAGCGAGGCTCTCACTGGCGAAACGTGGTCCGAGGGGTGGAAGAGAGCTCCACCGAAGGGTATAGATCGAAGGCAACGATAGCTCCGCGTAAATATGTACGTCGTGGCTGGTAGATACACCACCGCCTACCAGAGATACGTCTGTTTCGTAGCAAAGGTCGAGCCGGGAGATCGATTTGCATGTCACTGATAGGAATCCGCTCGAGTAACGACGTATACGTGGCCGTGCACGCTGATCCCGCGCGCGGCCCAGTGACGGAAGCGGCAGACAGTTCGAGACAAACGATCCGATATCTCTGTGCACACACGCGGGGCCCGCGCAAGCGGAGTGCAAGCGCGCGGCTGACCAGCAGACGAATGAGAAAGTCATCCATCGTAACACGATAATTATTATCATCGATGCTCGCGGCCGGCTGGCGAGCGAGCAGCTCGGCCGACCGCTGCCAACGACCGCGAGAATAATCGCGACCGTGCTCTTGGAGAAGAGCTACGGGATCGTGAGGAGCCGCAGTGTCTGGGCTGCTGGCAAGCCAGTCCGCAGTTTTTCATGTGCACCGAGCTCCAGGGGGACCTCGGGAGATGGAGTGCCGCAGTCGCGGACGCTACGACTTCTGCGACTGTCCGAAGGTGGCAAGCGTGAACCTTGAAGTAGACACGAGAACTGCGGGGTTAAAATTGGGATTTAAAGGACTGGGAGATCAGAAACGTCGAGAATCGTGAGTCAGAACTTTGGAATCTCGCGATCTAACGGAAAGACGGGGTTTTTAGAGTACGAGAAGTGACAGGAAGTAGAGAGGTACACGGAATTCTAGGCATCTATAGTGTACATTCCATATCTTCCAAATGTGAATTTTTATTTTATTATTTTCAATCGGTACGAGGAGTACCGATGTAAAGTTTGGGATCTACGAACGGCAAAGGTCAGCATCTCGTGTAATAGGGAATCCAGTGTCCCTAGAGAGATGCGTAGAATTCCACGTACCATGTACACCAGCACGCGGCACCTTCCGTAACAGTAACCAGAGTCGGACAATGAAAAGATTCCGACAATCCCGTGCCTCATCATCGGAGACATCCATCAACCTTGCAGCGTGTACTAAAAAATCTGCCTGCACCTTTCCGTTCGGTGCATCGAGCAAGCAGGGGACAGAAACTGCTGTGTTCGCGTGATTCTGCGTTCCGGGAGAGGTAACGGAAAACCGGCGATCCTGGTATGATTCAATGATCCCGTGGGGTCACGTACATTCGTTCATCCGCGACCGGTCATCAATATGGCGGCGAATAACTGTCGCCGCTAGAACGGGCCTCGCGGGGCTATCATTACTGATAATTGCGGTTGGCTGACACCTCGTCCCACCCGAGGATCCCCTTATCCACGGTCGCGGTGTGTTTCTTGCCTCGTCGGATCGAGCCACAAATGGACGGGAGCAATACGACAACAGGATGTCTGCGGGAAAAGGAAGAAGAAAAAGCCGCGACCAGAGGTCGACCAGTCCTGCTGGCCGGTCTGCAGAAAATTCGACAAAAGCCTCTCTTCGAGAAAGCCCGCGCGAGGACTACGAGCGATAAAGATCCCGCTGCTTTCTCGACCTTTTCTCCGGGTCTATTCTTTTTACACAGTCCCTAAAAAAGGAGCCTAACCTTCGAACGTCGAACGTGTATCGCGCTGGTATACCGGAGATCCCGGGTTGGGCCTGATTCGCTTGGACGAATAGCACCCGTCGTGGATTTCCTCCGAGTATCGATTTCTTATCCCGGTCTCGGGTGTAAACAACCATCGACGAGGTTACTTGGCAAATTTATTTTATTTCCTCGGGACACGATGTTTGCACCGAAAATTCCAGGTCTCGGCGAATTTCCGAGAGCCACGGGTCTCCCGACTGGTCCCCTTTTAGGCCCCAGGGTAATCATACGAATCGTTGTTCGAGGTGAGCGCGGTCGGAAGAGTTGGAAAAGCAAGGAATTCGAATTAGGACTAGCAAGCAGCCCCAAGGACCGTACGGATAAAAAGAAATCGTAATTTATACGTCGCCATGCCGTCAACGTGGACAATAAATCCCCCGGCGCCTCGGCCGAGTCCACGGTGCAACCGTCGGCCGGACCAAAGATACCCGGGCCGCCTAGGGTGTCCATTATTCCCAGATAATTACATACTTCTCCCCGAGGAATTTTTGAAATGAGTTTCAGCCCCGCTCCGGCCACGCTTTTCGGCCGGCCAGCCATCCTGTCCTCTCCACTTGCTCCGTCAACTTTCCCACCATTCGCGAAAATCTCCTCGAGGAATCTTCCTACCCCTCGTAAATGCTATCAGTCTGGCTATTGTCGCGGAAATTAGAGAAGGAACGAGGCAGTTCCAGTCTCGCGCACCTCAATGCCAGATTTCCGACAAAGACTGCTTCCTAGGCGCCACTGATAAGAAGATTTGCTCGCGATAAGATGCAATCTCCGAGATTATCTCCAGCGCGACTTCGTCTCGTCAGCTAGCAGTGAGAAACTACAGAGAAGAACGAATACTGTGAAAAGGTGTCGCGAAACTGTCAGCCTTTCCAACGGATTAAAATGGGTTCCGATGAGGAACTGTCTAACAATAGCGACACGAAATATCGGATGTACTAAAAGTCACGGAAGAATTAATTTTGATAGAAAACACGAATTTTTAATTAATTGCGAGTATTGTCAAGCAACGAAGACGCGTTGTTCTTTCGTGTAGCGCTCCATTTTTAATAATCCTGAACTGTCAGCTGCCATGTAGTCTTTTTTTTTGCGTTGGAAACGCTTTATAGCACAAATGGCGCGAAATTTGAATCTTGCGTGAATTTTGGGCCCTATTCCTTTATATCGAAGAAAAGGGAAACCCCCTGAACTGTCATCTGTCACGCAGTCTTTTCGTTGGCAACGCTTTACCGCACAAATGACGCGAAATTCGAATCTTGCGTGAATTTTGGGCCCTATTCCTTTATATCGAAGAAAAAGGAAACCTCCTGAACTGTCATCTGTCACGCAGTCTTTTCGTTGGCAACGCTTTACCGCACAAATGACGCGAAATTCGAATCTTGCGTGAATTTTGGGCCCTATTCCTTTATATCGAAGAAAAGGAAGACCCCTTGAACTGTTATCTGTCACGCAGTCTTTTCGTCGGCAACGCTTTACCGCACAAATGACGCGAAATTCGAATCTTGCGTGAATTTTGGGCCCTATTCCTTTATATCGAAGAAAAGAAAGATTCCTTGAACTATTATCTGTCACGCAGTCTTTTCGTTGGCACCATTTTACCGCACAAATGGCGCGAAATTCGAATCTTGCGTGAATTTTGGGCCCTATTCCTTTATATCAAAGTCAAAGAAATCGTTGCGTCTATCGGCCACACGGAGGCGTCCCAAACGCTCAGCGATGGCGGTCGCATCTTCGACGTATTATCCATGGCTAAGACGAGAAATTGGAACCCCAACGAAAACCAATCATCGAACTTGGGTAAAATAAAATCGAGTTACCCAATCCGTGAAGATTGCCAATCCGCGAATCTTGACACCGCCTTGACTCTGGTCACGTGAAACAGGTCAGAGTCTCGCGGAAGCTTGACGCTTCGCGGAAAGATAGGAATCGCGAAACGACCGCGACGTGAACACGTGGACCTTGGACAGGGCGACGATTTCGTCGAATCGGCAGAATCAATCGGATCGGCTCGGATCGCGTTCCATTGAACCGTGAAAGCCAGCTTCCGTGTTCCGGCTAACTGTTCACCACGAGGACCGTGCACGCCGTCTCTGGAAGGACGAACGCGCAGGAGAGACGCGGGTAGATGGCCGAGTGGAAGGGACGAAGAGAGACGAAGAGAGACGAAGAGAGACGAAGAGAGACGAAGGAGAGCCACGGCTACGCTGCTGCCCATTAAACTATAGCCTCCCGTCGTTGGTCCGGTCTAGTTTAAAGCCGTCGTCGGACGCCGGGTCTCGCGTGAGTCTGATTGCGGCTCGAACAGGTTGAACAGTTGGGTAATGGAGGCGCCCACGTCTCTCCGCTAGCGGTACCAGCTTCTGTTATCTACGCCGCCTCGAATCAGCCTCGACCAGACAGTTTCCACCGGACGATAGCGGCTTTCGTGGAACAGGCGAGATTAGGGGTGCCGGATACCACCGAAATAGGGTATCCAGCGTTTAAAGGGTACTCCATGCGTTATCGTCCACGGCCATTGATCCCGGGAATTTCTTGCGTGTCGCCGCGTTAACGAGGATAATCGTGGGACCGTTATACTGAAAATTTGGGACCTCGGAAAATTTCGGCTTGATTAAATTTATATTTCCACGAAAATTGTCGATACTCGCGGACTCTTCTGTTAACTATTTTGGATTGGACTGGAGCTTGAACTTTATTACAAATTTACAAAAATTATTACGCAAATTTAAGAGGAATTTAAGAATTTATTATAGAAGACAGTAGAATAATATATAGAAATGAGAGCTCAGTCAAGTGCAGCATCCTTGGTCTATTTTATTGATACGAACTATGATTCATAACTCGAGGAGTGAAGTCGTAAGCTTACAAGGAAAGTGCAAGTCCTTCGAGACATGGATTTAGTTGACACTTTGCAGGTTTGTAGATTTAGTCATCTAATTTAAGGGCAACTACTCGATAGTTTTTGAGATATTTATGATTAAAGTTTTACTATTCTTAAATACTAATTTCTTCCGAATAGTTATCCATACTTATATACTCATCAAGTGCCGTTGTAGATAGTTGGAAAAAAATTATTAATTATGGATAAAGGGGAACGAATCCCGGGCCCCCAAGATAGGAATATTCGGATGTCGTCATTAGGCCACAACGGCACTTGGCAATTATTCGAAATAAATCCGTAACTCAACCAATAATAAAATTTAATCATAAGTATCTCAAAAACTATCGTGTACTTGCCCTTATGATGGTACATTTTCTTAAACTGGATGACCAAATCTAAAAACCTGAAAAGTTTCAACTAAATCAATGACTCGAAGGATTTGCACTCTGCTTGTTAGTCTAAATTTGGATTTTACAATTAATTACCGACGTTTAGACCTTTTTCGCGTCACAGTTTTAAATTTTCTAACAAAATATCGAAAATTCCGTGGTTCAATAAGATTCTTGTACCCTCGAGACTTCGAATGCATCTCGGAGCTCGCTATTTTCCCATGTAGCCCGACAAGCTTCCTCCTCGTTGCTCATCCAGAGCCACTAACCAACGCGTACCGTCAGCTGGCGAACGATCTGTTTGCTCGTCCGGTTCATCCTTCGTTCCTCCTTTTGTTCACCCGTTGGCTGCAACCGCGTCGATATTAATACCGATACGCGTGCACGGATTTGCATTCACGGGCTCCTCGCGCGTTTAATCCGCGGCTCTGCCTTACGTAACGCTCGTCCGATGTCAACCGAGGCGGAGAACGGCGGAGATAACGAGCCGACGAGGAAGTTGGCAGAGGGGCAGCTTACATTAGGGGCGAGGGGGCCCGCGACGCTTTATCTCACGAGGAAGTCGCCGCTTAAACCTCCGGGATATATATATAGGGTGAGTTAATCCGCATGGGAACAGGGAGTACGAATTGGGTGATCGAGAGGTGTCGTTCGCGGCCAAGTGGATCGAGTTAATGAAATTTTCTAACGAGTATGCACGATACGTGTTTCGTCCGTGCACTCGCAATGGACCGAAATAGTCGTCACGTTCGTTATTACCGGAGATGAGTCACTCGTCATCCCTGTATACTAAACGGGACTTTGAACAACGCTGAGCGCTCGCTCTATGTTGACAGTGACGATATTCGTTCGTCACGATAGGATACCAATCGACAACTACGCGCCTAGTTCGATTGCAGTTTCGTCGTTGAATATTTATTCTAACCTAACACGACTGGTGGAACAACTGGAAAACGAAGTGAAAGAAGCATTTTTGAAAAAATGGAACAGGAAAAGATACTGAATAATAGATTATACGTATATTAAGGCAAGACGCTGTCAAAATCCCGCTACTCGATTGTTCCCTATAACGGAGACATATTGGGACCAACTTAACCTCAAATAAGACTACGATGATGTAAAGGAATCAGTGAAGATAGTATACCTGGTGATAAACTGTTAAACTTTGAACAGTGCAAGACGCTGTCAAAATCCCGCGACTCGATTGTTCCCAATAACGAAGACATATTGGGACCGACTTAACCTCAAATAAGACTACGATGATATTAAGGAATCAGTGAAGATAGTATACCTGGTGATAAATTGTTAAACTTTGAACAGTGTAGGACATAGTTTTAATATTCTCAGATGCAACTAATCTTTCGGACGTTGTCAGGCTGAATAATTACGTCTAATGCCATGCGCAATGGCCTTCGTCTTCCGCACGCCTAATTATCCTGTTTACTACTTGCCTCGACGGTATTAAAAATAGAGGAAGAGACGTAGAAAAAGTTATTTGTCCGCCAAGACCTCGCATAAACTGCAGTACCGTCGAGATTAAAAGGAATAAATAAAGAACCGCATCGGAGTCACGATCTTCGTCGTAATAGCCGAACCTATTTTCTCCCAAAAAATAACTCCTACATCTCCTCTCGTTCGTAATAAACCGAATCCCAAAGCACGAACCTGGGGAACCCGAGGCACATAAACTATCCCATCATTTCCACAAGGTAGGAAATTAACGACGCGGCCCAAGCTGCGTTTGCACCTGTCCGTTCACCTCCTCGGGTCTAGGCTGACCTTCTAAGACCGCGGCGTGGACGGTAACGGTACCGTTTGCCCAAAAATCCCGCGTTATGGTTGCGTTCCAACGCGATAAGGCGCGTACGAAATACGATCGTCCCAGTGTTGCTTTATCTGCTCCGAAATGGTCAGACCGGGATCGGTTCTCGGCCGACGGTATCGGGAAATTAACGATCCTGTCGCGTTTGCACCTGGCGGCGCTGGCATCGCGTCTAATTCCCCGATCGACGCTCCAGCTGGCGTCGGAAGTGGTCGAACGGTTCTTGAGAACGCTCGGTGCTGATAGGCTACCTTCATCCTGGCCTATGCGTCGACTGCGCCCGCGAAAACGCGTCCTCGGCATCGGGAACGTGGCCGCGCGACCTTGCTCCCCACCGCCATCGCGGGTGCAAAGGTGGTAGCAAGTTGGAACGAGGCGTGGCGTGATTAGGAGTCTTGTTCTGGCGGAAGATAGGCACGGTTAACGAGTTCATTTACCGGTTGATGAATAGTCGGCTGAAGGTTTGGAAGTTCGCTTGTTTAGACGTCTCGGTTAGGCTCGTCGATGGCTGCCGTGATCCTCGAGGAGCGATTAGTTCCCCGTTTGCCTGCAATTCCGTGCTCGGACCAGGTAACAGCCAGCGTAATTAACCTGAGCTAGGCGAAATTGAATTTTTCATCGGAGAAGTTACAGGATTAACCTCTTGCCACGGCTGAACTTTGCGCGGGGCTGTTTCTATGTGCATGTAAATGATACAGCACTGCAACGCGTGACGACATTGCTATTCTCTATAGAGTACGTTGCAATAAAATTTTTGATAATTAAGAACAAATGGTATATTTATTTAAACGAAAAGCAACGATTCGTAATTGACATTGACCTATCAAAAACGAAGATTATATATTGGTAACGTTGTTACAAAACGTTGCGGAGGCAAAAAGAGTGTGAATCGGAACATATGAAAACGATCATTCAATTCAAAGCGTGAGCCACTAGAGTGAGCCACTATAGTGGCGCGCTGTTCAAAAGCATAGCCGCGAGAGCCACTAGGGTGAGCCACTATAGTGGCGCGTGATTCAAAAAGACGACATCGTGGATGCACATAAATGCACAGGAGAAATTTCCGGAAAAATCGAATTCTATCGTCAGATATTTCTCTGTCTCTTCAGTGCAGGGAAGGAGGAGGAATTTCGCAAGGAAGAGCAAATTCCGTTAAATTCCAAACCATCCCTGTTACCAGACTATCCTAACGCCTGTCTCAGACGAGGGACGCAAGATCTCGGCGTGTTCGCGAAGGGTGCATTCAGGAGCATAATGACGCAAATGGTGGAACAGAAATCGGATCGAGTGGATCGTTTTCACAGTGTCGTTAACGCGATCGACCCGTCAGGGTCGCGAGACTAATAGGAAACGGGTCATCGTCGATGAGGTAACGTTGCAGACCGCCTTGACGTCGAGATGACGAGGTCGATAGCAACATGGACAAACAATGAGAACGAGCCCTCGTCCTTCTTTTTCTACCCCCGTAAGGCTGTCTACACGCGTAAATCGTTCGCCTAAACGCGAGTTAATCAGCTGACCCCAATTAAACGATAGCCATCGGGCAGGCCAGGCGAGACACAACGGTTGCGTGGTCGATAAATGTTAATGAACCGTGCACGTAATAGCGTCGGGAATAATAACCGGGGGAAACGCGGCCATTAAGGACGCCTTTGTTCCACCTACGATTCTCTCGATTATTCCACCGGTCGCGTTAATATCGTAACGGTGCCCGAGCGCCAATTAGAGTACAGTTTAATTGCGAGTAACCGTAAACCCCGCTGACCAACTTCTCTCCTCGGGAAGACGCGTTGGAAGGTAGCTCGGCGGAAGTGCACCTCCGGGCAACGCGCCTTTCATCCTACGACTGCGAGATCCTTAATTATTCCGATATTAGATTTACAGAAGGTAGCACGGATGAGAGAGAGTACTCGTATCACGCACTGGCTCGTGACTCGAGCTTCCCAATTAATTAGACAAAATTAAATTTTACAGGATACTCCACCTAGATCTTATTAACCCTTTCACTCCTACAACATGGTTGCGAACGTGATACAACGTCCATGGGTTCCAAAGCTGTTAGAGCTTAGAAAATTCTTTCTGAACGCGATTCAACTGTTCTGACGTGTCCTGTCATCTCTTAGGATAATAGAACAATTTTTTTCAATACAATCCCTGCATTATTCAGCCCTCTGTCAATAAAATTGCGAGACTATGTATTTCACGTCACTGTGCACGTGGCTTGAGATTTCTCGTCTGCATAAATCTCTGTTTGAACAGCCCTAAATGTGATTTTGAATTCGTACATTTTCCAAATTTTTACTGCCTAGAACAATACATAAAGTATTAAGTTTACAATATATAATAATAAACAAAGAAATTTGCATAACGCTGTATTTTCTTAGCGTGGACAAATCAAATATTTATCGAGTTCTGAACTTCTGTATTCATTTTTATATTTTATATAAATAAAAATAAAATTTGTTAAATTAATTCAGGAGAAAGTATTTGCTACTCTCTTCGTAACTCAGGAGTGAAAAGGTCCTATTTAAAGGTCCGATTTAAATTTCGCGCGCATTCTTGTGCGAGCGTGCGCATGCGTGGTACGCTTGCCAGATGGCTCTCGCGTAGAATATGAAAAGTAAACGGTTCAATACCGTTCCTGTCGACTTCAAAAGCAACACGTGTCTTACTCTCCCTCCACCACGTTAAAATTTAAATCCCACAGCGATTGACACTCGCATGGACGCTGCTGCGCGCGAGATTCGAACTTCCGCTCCGCTCGAAATCAGCCCAGAAAGCATCGAAACGTAGAAACGCAGCGGGCCCCGATCCGGCCGTAATTTACACCGGTGTCAAGTGGCTAATTCATTTAATTAGGCGCGCGTAAATCAAGCCGACCGTAGAGCGCGACCGGTAATCGCGGCGAGTGATCGGCTCGCCACTCGTGGCCGTCCTCTTCGCGGCGAAAGAAAGCGAAGGAAGAAGAAGACGAAGAAGAAGAAGAAGAAGAAGAAGAAGGAGAATAAGAAGAAGAAGAGGAGGAGGAGGAGGAAGAAGGTTTCGCGCTCGCGGTTTTATCGCGAATGCGCGCGGCGACGTAATTAATGGCGGATCGTGCGATCCAATTTCTTTCGATCGTCAGTCGCAGAAATCCTGCGCGATAATTGAAAGAACGCTGGTTGGCTGGCGCAGAAACGCGGCTAATCGTTTCCAATTCGAACGATTAATCCCCCGCGCCTGGGACCCTCCTTTTCCCGTAAGAGGATTTGCATAATTGGCCACCGGTGGCCATTTCGCGTAGATACGCGGCAGCCATTCTACGAACGCGCGGTAGCGCGAGCAGCTCCCTTGAGAAATGCCATTTCCAATTAACTATCGATTATTGGGCCCGCGCCTGCCCTATCGACCGATTACGCCTGTCCCGTTCGCAGAACCTTGATAAATGCACGCGACGGGACGCTTCGTTTCCTTTTCTACCTTTTTCCGTGCACGCGCCTTCCCTGCCACTTCGCCTTGCACCAAGGGGCAGGCGAGTTTAGACGATGCTGCTTTTAACGAGACACGTTTTGTCCGGTAATCGGGGGAGGAGGAAGTGATCGAGTGTGATTGATTTTAGGGCAATTGGAGCAGGGTTTCTCAACCGTTCGAGCCTTTCATAGGCTCGGTGCCGAATTTTTAAGATATTCGCAGAATCCGGGACTGTACCGGTACAGCCATCTGGTGGGTGTGGCGCGCGTTTCAGCGCGAGAAACACGGACCTGTAACGTGGAAGTTTACGTTGCTGAAGACGGGAGTACGATAACGGAATCTATGTCTATTCTTTACAAATTGTAAAGAAAATAAAGAAAATTGCGCGTAGACGAAGTTACCGATGTTCAGAAGGTAGCTATAAATTGACAGAGATCGAGGAAGCCTGCTCCGCGTAGAAGGCCAGGATAAAGGACTTTTATGGAGTATTGAAGAAATTATCGTATAAATAATATTGGAGTCGGTGGAGAGAAAGAGCAAGAGATACGGTTGTCGTTGGCAACAATGTACCTCGCAGCAGCGATCCGTGTCTGGATCATTCCGACCCGTTAGCCCAATTTCGCATTCCACCTCAAGGACGCCCAGAACGACTCTGCGGAGAGGGCGAGAAAGGGAGACACGCATCCGCCGTACGTAGCTTATTATCTTTTCGCATTTTTCGACCGAGATTATTCTCGAAACGAATGGCCCTCTTAAGGCCCGCGACCGGATCATTAATCTGGCTTCGAAGATGGCCGAGTTGTCGGGCGCGCGCACAAATGGACCGGCGTCCTCCGCGAATCCTTTAGCGCCGTATCGCCATCCCCATCGAACGTCGTTATTTTAATTTCGTTTTCGCGTGTCCAGCGCCGATAATAGACCCACGGGCGACGGTATCCGGTTAAAGTTCGATCCTCCGTGCGAGGAAAGTGACAATCTTCCTATGGCTGTACATTATTGGGCGTATAATATAGCAAAGCGAGTCTTTAGTATCGCGACGCAGGGAGTACTTAATGCCGGTTGTTCGACGACTCCGTAGAGATCGATGATACGAGTCGAGACGATAATTCCGTTTTTAGATCGGCTGCAACAACTTTGTACGCGAGGCGAAAATATATGGAGCCGCAGACCTTGAACGTTGGATGGCTTTGCATTCGAATCAGCAGCCATTGTTACCGCCATTTTTCCTCCCGGAATTACAATCTTCTATACAGATTCTACAACATTCCGAGACACCACGAAAATTCGTAAATCAAAAATCTCTCGAATATTTAAATGCCACCCGCGACGCGTCGAGGAATCCCTTTATTCCGAGAATCTAATTCGAAGAAAGACCTCGATCGCGACATTCGCTAAACTCCGAGAATTCAGATGCCGTCCATGAGATTCCCAGATGCTGTCATAACCTTCGTTGAACCTCGATTCGAGGAATGACAGCGACCGTGATTTTCGCGGTTATCGGCAGCGCCAGCTGCGCGCGTTCTCGAAGAAAACCGCGGAAGACACCAGTTTACGGCCTTTACCCGGCCATCAGTCCGGGTTTAAATCAATTCTGACGCTTTCCAGCGTAACCACGGCCATCGACGTCAAAGAGGAACGGCTGAGCCGCGAGATCCGCGGCACGCCGGCCTAGACGCTGTCAATGCTATTGATGGCGCTGACGATGGCCGTGTGCCTCGCCGCTAACTACAATTGACTCTGACCTCTGCGGCTCCTAGACTCCGAGGGAGCCGCTCCGAGGGGCAGCTTTTGATTCACTGCCTGCCATAACGTTCCCTGGCTGACAGTTCACGATTCCTCAACGGTGATAACCGTCCGTCGTTCGCGCCGCTTCGCGCGCTCTGGAAAAGGCCTGCTCGCGACACTGTCCGCGACAATGTCGCTTAATTGCCCTATCAGCGTGGAATTTTCCCTCCGTCTGTAATTTGTCGCCCAACTCTCACTGCACGAGCGGAAACCCTGGCCGGTGAATGGGAGAAATTAGCCGGCGGAACATAATTGACAGAGAAAGACATTTCGAGAATAAATCGGCGGACTTTCGCTCTCTATCGCGACGCGGGTTTCCTTTTTCAACGATACGTATCTCAACGTCCTTCGTACATCGAGCACAAAGAGCCATTATGGTGGTCATAAAGCAACGCAAAGTACGTTCATTCCGGTTATAACGTGTATCAAAGAAAGAGCATGCTCGCGTTGTTAACGCGTGCGACTGGCACGCTGAACGTTTCGTTAGTGGAACGATCACTTTCGCTGAATGAAACCGTATCGTGGCACTAAACGGATTTGTCAACGGCAAAGTGGATTTCGACAACGCATCGATTGGTCGTGCGCAGCCAGCGTGTCGGCTGAGGAATTTGCGTTAAACGGTATTTTCAGACTCACGTGCTCGTCCACCGAGTATGTCAGCTCCCCGTCGTCGTACAGGACGAACCATCTTCTCTGCCATCTCTGAAAAACGGAACAAAAACGAATTATTGACAGTCTACTAAATGCCAAAAGATTAAGAACGAATCGCGACCGAATCGAAAAGTTCACCGCGATATTCGCGAAATCGGTTATTCCCCCGGTTGCTACGCGGATGGTATCTCTCGGGGTCTCGGTTAGAAGGCCGGGAGTACGTTAAAAGGGACGATTAGTCGGGAGTACGGGGCCAGGAACGTAGGGAATTCACTTTCGATGACACCCGCGGTCGTTTTCGTGGAAACGCTTATTGCACCGAGTGAAAAGAATTCCGCTGAACCCAAGGCTGAACCTGTTCAACTCGCATGCAGGAATCTCTAAGGTCTCCCGACGCGGCAGCTGGACAATTAGCACGCTGCCGCCGTTAATTAGAAACGGAGCTTAAGAAAAGAAGCCAGTGGCATTAGCCCGTCACCCGCCGCCATTTTTCTTTCCTCCGCTACCGACAATGAGTCCAGTCGTCTTATTTACTACCAGAGTAACCTTCGAATCCTCGTACCTTCGTCTTCCCCAAGTTGCTGGCAATTTTAATCGAAAAAAGAAAAATGAATAATCGAATGAAAAATACCGAGTATACTATCACGCTCCCTTTGCAGGTGTAATTAATCGACAGAGGAGAAGATCGATGCGAGTGAAATATCGAACGCAGAGGTCTATGTCTGAGGCATAAGCTAGCCTGTCCTCGAAATAGACTGATAGCATGAGCGACAGCACTATAATCCACGCGGCGCCGTCTTTCCGGATGGATATTCGATATCTAGGGGAGACTTATCGTCGATGTCTGACACTTTTTGAAACCTCCACGTCCCATCGGCTCCGTGAGATGGTCTATCATCCCGACAGGTTATCACCGCGAGCTACCGTAAACCCCTTGGCATTTACTTTCCGCGAGGATATTTGGCGTCTCCTGTCTCGGGGAAGACATCGCGGTGAGGCATCGATCTGATAGCCATCCTGGTCTCTTCTCACGCTTTACGAGCTTACGTACCCTCCGTGGACGTAGCGTCAAGTGCAAGTGTCCCGATCTTCCGGGACGATAACGTAAAATATCTAGGAGAACACGACCCATGTTCTCCAGTACTATAAGTAAATACAAACTGCTTTTTAAATGCACATGTACACCCATAATTCCTACAATTCTCGCCATTTTGTAACGAAAAATAAACCTTACGAACCAATGACAGTTGGCAGAGACTAGATACCACTAGCTGCTTTTTAAATACATATGTACACCCATAATTCCTACAATTCTCGCCATTTCGTAACGAAAAATAAACCTTCCGAACCAATGACAATTGGCAGGGACTAGATACTACTAGATACTACTAGATACTATTAGCTGCTTCGTCGACGAGTACTCGAAGAATTCGCACTCGACGATGAGCGCGTTTTCCATGACCGCGTGTCCCAGCGAATTATCCAGCGAGGTATCCAGCGACATCTCTCAGGATAAGCGTGGGCGCGGTGAATGAAACTATCCGAGGGAAACCCAGCCACGTAACTGTGTACCCGACTGGTTTCCGCGGGGACCCTGGAAGCGGTTATAGTTCAGCAGGGGTCGATCCCCGTGGGTTGATCATCCGCCAAGGGACGCGACGGCGTCGTCGTCGTCGTCGAAACAGGCAGCCTAGGTACCGTTGCAAAATCCACCTCCGTCCGAGGGAACGGAGGAAGGAGGATAGGAAGAGTCGGAGGAGGAGAGAGGAGGCGAGATTTCAGCCTACACGAGGCGGCGGTATCTTCATCTGGTAATTATTCAGCGGGCCTCGTACGAGAGAGCCGGGCACGTGCGTGGGAAGATCTGTTCGTGGAGGAAGAGGAAGAAGAAGCGGACGAACAATGCCGCGGGATTGAGACGGCGCGAGAGAAAGCACGGAACGGGCCCGTAATCTCTTCCTCGTGGAACGCTAGCTAGCGAGCTGCAACCACGTCCGCCGTGGCTTCTCGCCTGAATAGACCGAGCTGGGGAACGTGCGAAAATCCTGCGACCCTCTCTCGGTGGCACACGCTTCGCTACCGTGATACTTGCCCACTCCGACCGAACCAGGCGGGTTCAGGCTCGCGATGCTCCGCTGCTTCGTGGCTCCTGATCGTTCGCCCTATCGCCATGCTAATCGTGCTTCGTGCGAGCTAAACGGCCAGTTCGTCGCTTCGGAACGCTCCAGCGGTACAACGTGCAAGAATTCGCGGATGACGAAAGGAGGAAAAGGGCAACGAGTCGGGCTAATCGGCAGATTAACGAGAAGAGAGACGAGTGTCCGAAGGAGGACGAAGCGAATCGAACGTCGATATTCACGGATAACGGATAAAGACGGATGTCTGCCTTTGACTGCCACGCCGAAGTCACGTGTTTCGCTCAGGACGCCATAGGAGTATTTTTATTACATATGCAAAGCATATAATAGCAAAATAATAATAAATTGGTGACATAAGACGACATTCTTAGCCAATAGAACGTTTATCTTATTGGCAGTCACCGGTGACCACAGAGGGGTCCTTGGTAACGGTTGACAATCTACTAGCTGTCAATCTTCGTTCAATTTTTGCAATTTTAAGTAGTTCAAGTGCTTCGGTCAAGCAATGACCACCGTGACAGTCAAACTGTTAATCTCCTAAATACTCGATAACCGTATTTATTGACCCTTTGCTTACGAGAGTCGCATATATGCGTTCAGCGAAAACGACTGACAGGGCCGAGGGACAATGTGTCCCACGTAAACGCATTGCTATGGCCGAGAAACACATATGTAACCTAGGATTGCACGTTCCAAGTTGGACTATTTTGTCCTTATTGCCAGCGTTGCTATGAACAAAAATGGCGTCTAAGCAGAAATGAGCGCTGTTAGTTTCGAATGACTATCGTGACAGCGGCTTGGCCCCACGTTTACTCAAAACCGCTCCATCTGCAAATATGAATCCCGTTAATCTCGAGGATGATGTCGGTATGTTTGCCAGTGTCGAAAAGCCGAGTGGTCGTTAGTTAGGGGTTAAGATCGGGGCCCTGGAGGCCTGGTACGAGAGGGAAGATGGCCGAAACGAAAAATTTCCAAACAATGGACGTGTTAATAAGCGGTGAATGGGACAATGAAGAAGCAGAGAAAAGTGGTAAAGTGGCTACTAATTAAAGTCGGTGGACGTTGCGCAAGAAATAGGTCCGTTCCCCAGCGTACGTCGTAATTTCGTGCATCGAGGGACCCGCATATTCCTGACCTACCACATCTTCCTGGTTTGAACAGCCGGTCGTTAACACCGCCCACCAGCCAGGCTGTTTCTGGTTCAACCCGTTCCGTTCGTTTCGATCATCGATGAGTAAAATCACCGTGGTTCCAACCGTTACGACCGAGATAACGACCTGGCCCATTCTTTTAACACTTGTACCTGTCCCGCCGTGGCTTTTCTATCGACACGGCGCGATAAAGAACAACGGGAAACAAGCTTTGCTTCTTAGGATTCCTAGATCCCGGTTTATCTCCGAGTTCCGGACAATTCCTCGGTGCAACGCGAGAGAATCGAGGGCACGGGGCATTAGGGGACCGAGATCCTGCGTTCAAAGACGACGTTACACGTCGTCACTGTTGCCTCAACTGTTTGCAGCACAGAATTTCGGATAATAAAATAGATCTATGTTGCATAGAAATTTTATTGCGTTTTAAATGAAACAAAATTGGTATATTTTTACTAATAAATACTGTACTGACATGCTGAATGCTGCCAACACAGGCGAATACGTTTATAACATTTGCCGAAGGTATTACCAACTACTTTACGTAAATAAGACGAAATATAAACATATGAGCATGCAGCTAAAGCAATATTTCCAGGTGGGACTAAAAATGTCCCACCATGCATTACGATGCATCGAAGAGGTGGGACACTTTTGATCCCAGCGTGCCCCAAAGAGTTAACCCTTTAACAGTGTGGTAAAATTACGAATTCGAGTCCAAAAAATGTCCAATTTCTTTTATATTCGAAAACACTTTGGCATTTAATGAATAATATCAGAAAACGTTTTATATGTATCTTGATAGTAATTAATTCGTGTATAGTAGTTGACACTCTACCCGTGACTGTCACGGGATAAACTGTTAACCCTTTAGCCTATAATCACGTGTAAGGCTCGTGGTCAGGTTTTCGAGCCAAAGCTGATTATCACGAGCCTGGCCCGTGGTACATCGGTCGGGTCGAAACTGATTATCACGTGCCTGGCACGATCAAGATTTTTATAAAGAGATAATTCGTATGTTTAATCGTCGCTCGTACACAGTTACAATTTATTAATAAATTACCACCACTGTCAAAACCTACGATGCATACAGTGGGAAGAGATCGTTAAGCTGAACGTGGCCTAATAGCACGGACTCGTAAAAATCGGAACACGCGAATTTTCTTAGTTCACTGAGGAACCACTGACGAGAAAGGGAAATCCGTCTGTTCCGTCTCCGATGCTTGGAACCGAAATAAACAGTTGAGGACTGTAACAGGCTAAGCTTTTATTCTTTCTCTCACTGTCAGCGGTCAGTCGCATGTCATTCTTCGCAGAGATCAGATGAAACCTGTCAAACCTTTATTTTTACCATGGTTCCAGACATCGGACTATAATTGTACCTCTGTAGTTGTATTACATCCTTTATTTTCCAATTCTTAATTAAAATTACCATTTCACTGAATACGAGTGCACAGCGCTTTTTAACCTTGAATCTACAACACCGTGCTATCCGATCCTCCAATTTCGACCTTTCGATAACTATTCGATAGCTAAATTTCGTTGCTCATCGTCACTCGAGGTACCGAGGAATGAATTTTGAAGATGGCGTCTTGGAAGAACGACGAGTGAATTTTGGAATATCGGTAAGACCGCGAGAAGCTCGATCGAGCGAACGGAGGCAACTTCGGAACGCTGACCTACCGCACCTTCTTCCGGGTATAGCGACGATGATCGTTTTGCATCGCCCACGGATCAAGGACTTCTGGTTTCATCGGCACACGAGCGTCGCGTCGATCATCCGGGACGGGATGTTTCCTCGAGAGAAGCTCGGTAAAAAAGCTCTACATACCACTTTGTCAGCGGTGACACGCGGAATTTCGCGTCGCTACGATCGAAAGAATGCTTAGACACGCTTCCAGACGCGTCTCCGATTCGCGTCAGCTCCGTTCCACGTAACACAGATTCGCGGTGACGCGTTTATCGCCGAAATCTCGGTCGTCCATACTCGCGGCGGGCACGGGGCCTTAACGATGCGGCCCCGTTAAAGGCGAATTCGACGATATCGTGTCCGAGCCGCGTGTCGGATCCGAACGACGATTTATGTCGCGAGAGTGACGAGGTTTCGCGTAATTAGGGTCGGAGCTTTGGCTTTCCGCGTGCTGCACACCGTGTACAACGATGCACAGATAAGAGAAATATAGCGGAGTCGTAAAAACAGCGGAGAGCGAGCACAATAGAGCGTTCGAGTATGATTCATGTATCTCGTTACGTTCCTACATGTAAATCGTATGACTAAGACAAAATCGAAGACGCGATTTCCTCCAGGAACTTTACGCGCCGTGTACGCTGCGTATAGCGCACGAGGCGGGCAACGTTAATCCGAAATTTCCCTTTTCAAACCTACACCGCTCGTATACCAGCCTATTATACCTGCGTACCATTTCACATGGAGTACCCAACTCCTCGAGAGGCTATTACTAAATCCGCGTTGCGTACCGAAGTTTCTAACTCGCGGCAATTACACGGAACAAACGCTGACAGTCGGATTGAAAAGATAAGTTGCAGACAAAAATTAAAAAATTAAAAAGTTAAAAAGTTAAAACAAACGCGAATAGTTGGAATGTTGGAAAGATAAGTTTAGTTCTAGGCAGAAATTAAGAAATTAAAAAATTAAAACAAACGCGGACAGTCGGATTGAAAAGATAAGTTTATAGTTGCAGACAAAAATTAAAAAATTAAAAAGTTAAAAAGTTAAAACAAACGCGAATAGTTAGAATGTTGGAAAGATAAGTTTAGTTCTAGGCAGAAATTAAGAAATTAAAAAATTAAAACAAACGCGGACAGTCGGATTGAAAAGATAAGTTTATAGTTGCAGACAAAAATTAAAAAATTAAAAAGTTAAAAAGTTAAAACAAACGCGAATAGTTAGAATGTTGGAAAGATAAGTTTAGTTCTAGGCAGAAATTAAGAAATTAAAAAATTAAAACAAACGCGGACAGTCGGATTGAAAAGATAAGTTTATAGTTGCAGACAAAAATTAAAAAATTAAAAAGTTAAAACAAACGCAAATAGTCGGAATATTAGGAAGATAAATTAATTGTAGACAGAAATTAAAAAATTAAAAAATTGAAACAAACGCGGAGTGCCGGATTAGGAATATTTTGAAGATAAGTTTACAGTTGTGGACAAAAATAAAAAAATTAAAAAATAAAAACATTAAAACAAACGCGAACAGTCGGATTAGAAATGTTTTGAAGATAAGTTTATAGTTGTACACAAAAATTGAAAAATTAAAACAAACGCGAATAGTAGGAATATTGGAAAAATAAATTTAGTTGTAAACAAAAATTAAAAAATTAAAACAATCCTGGACAGTCGGAATGTTAAGAAGATAATTTTAATCGTAGAGAAAAATTAAAACAAACGCGAACAGTTGGAATGTTGGAAAGATAAGTTTTATTATAGATAAAAATTAATCTATGTTATAAAGTACGAATAATCTAAATTCTGAGAACGAATTTTTATACAAATATTGGATAAGAATTGGGGGTTTAGGGTAACCGCGTCACGTACCCTCTTGACACTCTCTGGCGAGTCGGTCAATCTCTCTAGAAAAGCACTCAAAGACACGTATACCTTCCTCGAATAATAAAAGACTTTAATAGCGAATATTGTGAGCAACTTTCACCGATACCCATTGTCTTCCAGCGGGAGAAAGCCCTTCGTTGAATTTCTAGGAAGACATCGTCAAGGTTCAATAACAATGGTCACATGGGGATGTTTAGACGCCAAGCTCGGGCGTACCTACTTACACTCGAAGACGAGGCCACAGAGAAGAGACACGCCCCATAAGTCTGTGAGGGATGGATTTTTGAGACATTCACCAACAAGCCTAGGACTGAATATAATAAAATATTTGGCTACCAAACTAAACGTCTTTTGATTAAAATCTTCTACGATATATATATCGTAATTATTTTACAATTAAAACCCCAATAATCCCAATAGAGAAAATGAAAAGAAATATGTGCAATGAATGAATTCTTCGCGGCTAAGGAGACAAGGAATCGGAAAAATGACTCGCGACGAATATTGCGAATTTGGAAAGAAAAAGGGAAGAATTGAGAAAAGGGGAGAAAATCGGTACTCGAAAATATAGGAGAGATAAGAGGTATCTCGGTTACGACACGAGCAACCTCCAGTGACTAAGGTAATCGTCGCTTCGCGAGCTTATTTAGTATTCACCGAGAACGTTTCCTCGGCGAGCGTTGAAATCACCGGTTCCCGGCCGTTCTCCGCGTCGTTATCGCGGCGCGATCGTTCCCTCCGCAGATCCATCGATTACGGAAGTTAGAAAGCGGTCCAGTCAGCGGGGACCGGCCGCGAGGAGGCGAGCCGCGCTTCCAGAACCAACGCGGACGAATTTATTATCGCTGGAGCACGCGTTGATGCGCGCTGATGTTCAGCGCGAGGATGCACGTAACGTGCCGCGATACCATCACGATTTAGAGCGGAATGGTTCGCGCGAAACCGACGTACGTGTAACCGAGACGATCCCGTGGATAAGGCTATTAAACCGTACGTACCCGACGGGATAAATTTGGGAAAATAGAGGAGCGCAAAATTCGAGAATATCCCCGAGTAGTCCTTTATTTAAAATTCCCCGAGTGTCCATTTAAAACGCCGCGAGGACTACGCCATAAACAAACGGCTAGGAGGAGCTCCGTCCAGCGACGGAGGCAGAGTTTCGATGTTACCCGATCGCGATAAAGGCTAGCAATTATCACGCGAGGGACGTCGAAGAAGGAAACGTTTGGAAAGAAGCGTGGAAGGTGTTCGTGACACGGTAACTTGGCACCGAACGTCCCGACTTCCCGTGCGACTTCCTGGTCACCGATCAGCTTGTATCTTCTTCGACTCCGTGTCCGTGTTTACCTCACGATTCTCGCGTGGCGTGGTCATAGCGTGGCGTGCTACCATGCATAGGCCGCCGCTATCACTTAGGCCCCCGTGTACCGGCGGAGAATGGGCGAGGTTGCTGAAGGGACCAATCTGACCTCAACGGTAACGTGACCCGGCGATACTGCTGGCGATTCCCCGATCAAACAGCCACGACTCGGCCCATCCTATTTCCCCGCGATCCTCCAGGATAGTCGCGTCGCTGGAATTTCAAGCTTGCCTTCCACGCTCGGTCCCAGTACCCCTAAACACGTACAGTGCGTCTCGCAACGCGTATCGCCAGACCCACGATACCTAGCCTCTGTCAACTCTCAACAAGATTAGCCTCGAATTTACCATTTTTCTCGAGTTATCGTTATTATTGAGAGAATCCGTAAGAGATTGGGGATCCATCGCGAAGGTCCGTCAAAGGTAAATTTTAAAGGAGCCAGACAGTGATCCTTCGATCGACGATGACAGCGAAGCCACGAGGAGAAGGAATTCTCTCGCGACCGGCATTCCCATCGACCTTGCCGTGCAGATCTGTTATCCGCGGTGGTCTATCCGACGTTCCAATTTCACCGGGCACTTCCTGGTTATCGATTATCTTCGACCACTTAACCGTCCATAACGAGTGGCGAGCAGCGAGGCCGACGTTTAGTCACGGTGTCTTATCAAGAATGTAGGCTACCGGCTTGCTTTTCCTGTTGCGCGAATATATCAATTTACCGTATGTATCACGCGGCTCGATCTAGCCGGCCCATCGGTGGCTGGAAACACCCACCGTCATCGTACGCGTCGGAAATCGATCGATCGCGAGTACCACCTACCCATATCTCTCCCTCTGACCCCCTAGCTCTCTCTCTCTCCTCTCTTTCCTCCATCGCGAGCGTATCGATCCATCCGTACCAGACGAACGATCCATTAATTAATCATTACCGCGTTTTTCCGGCCGCTCGCGCCTCCCGGCACCCTTGATGGGATAATCTACGATGGGATCGGTCGTTACGGCTTCACTTCGACTTCCTAGTGGCTGATCATCTCTCCCGTCGTCCGTATCCCCCGCGATCGATGCCTCCGACAGTCACGATACCGCTTCTCCGTCTCGAATCGTCGCAGCGCCAAGACGCTGTCATGGCAGCCTCGACGTTGCCTCTACTCGCGCGTCGATCGCGCCACGCGAGATCCAACCATCGATCCTCCGTTTATTGGCCATCCACGCCGCGACGATAACGTACGAACGCGTCTGCGATGGTAATAAATCCTCTCCTGGTTGATTAGCGCCTTCGATCACAGCGTCCTCTATCAGGGAACGCGAATCCGAGAGGAGGCAAGGACCTACCTGTTCCAGGGCACCCGCCGACGGCTACCGTTACTCTACGCGGAATCGTTCCCGATCTAGCGCGCGCGCAGGTGCGAGCGGTCACGATCCACGCGCGACCGATCCGAAAAGCAACGAGCCAATCCGCTCCGCGGCGTCCGGTTGCTTTTAATTAAAGCTAGACAGGTGCATCGGAGAAAGCACCGGGGACTCTCGTCGAGTGAAAGTCACCGGCGGAGCCGACGACGATCCAGCCGTCCAGCCGACGCCGATCTCCGGACCCTGTCTCGCTAATCGCTGTCATCTACCTGGCTAAATCGTGGTAATGCCTCGCGAGGTGTAGCCACCGTTGCTCGTGGACCATTAACCCTTTCACTGTCACGCCGAAATCGCTTGTTTCGCTCAGCACGCCACCGAGAGTATTTTTATTATATATGTAAAGCATATAATGGTATAATAATAATAAATTGGTGATATAAGGCAACGTTCTTAGCCAATAGAAGGTTTATCTTATTGGCAATCACGGGTGACCACCGTGGCGTCCTTGGTAATGGTTGACAGTCTAATAACTGTCAATTGTTGTTCAATTTTTACAATTGTAAGTAGTTCAAGCGTCACGGGAGAAACCGTGGCCTGTCATATATGACCAACGTGGTAGTCAAAGTATTAAACAAGGTGTATCGTCGTTGTTGGTATTGGTAGCGTAACCGATCGCTCGGTTTTCACGCTTCTTTCCAATTTCGTCGTGATCGCGAGATCGTTGTGTATCTGTGAGTGGGATTTTTGTGCAACGGGAAAGTCGGATCGAGGAAAGGTGTCGGAATAAACCGATGCAGGGTACGTAAAGACTGCTTTAATATCGAGAAACCTATAATTAGACTCGTGCCTCTCACCCGTGAGTACAATCTCGAGGAAACCTCGTAAATAGGAGAACAGTAGACCATTAATATCAGTCGGTTTCTCGAATCCAAAACCCAGGATTCTCTCGTTTCCGTTAATCACGCTTGACTTTCTCCTTTCCAACGCGTTACCATCGTTCCAAAAATTACAATGGCGCCCTTCCTTACTTTTCCTTCGCGGGGAACGAAGGGAAAATTGGCAGAGGCTAGCGAGAATGGTGGCGTAGCCGGCTAACCTGGCTGTTTCGACGCGTGGAGAAAAGAGAAAAGCGAGTCTCGAGGAGAAATCAGCGAGGTTGGTTAAAAACGGGGGAATCTGGAGCCGCTGGAGTCGTCGGGAGCAGGTTCGACGTTATCAGCCTGCGACGAGAGTCGAGGGAGAAATCCTCGACCTTGATGAAAGCGGCGCGTAGCCACGGTGACTAACTGGTTACAAAATATCTGGCGTGTTCATCTAGCGCGGTGGACGACGGGGGACGTTTTCTCTCCGCGGGAAAATCGGCGGCCTCTCTAATTAAACCGTTTGTTAAACGAAACGCATCGGGGGCCAGCGCCGCGAGAGCCAGCCAATTAAAACCGCGCGATAAATCATCGTAGAGAAGGTCGCGTTCAGAGTAGCGATGATGAACATTCGAGGGCTCGATTATCGAAGGCTGATGAACGGGCTGCCGAGTCCTCGGGGAACCTGCTGAA
>NW_016907907.1:483948-518335 GCF_001483705.2 Eufriesea mexicana | reverse complement strand
AACGGAGTATCTTAGCAAACGTCGTACCTAGCGATTGTCTACGCGTATAGGAAGATTCGTCATTGAACAGGGCCCACAGCGTGCGATTGAAGACGAGGGAGGAGGATCGACTGAAAGTTCAGACGTAATCCGTGAGAAAGGAAAAAGAAGCGAAAATCCGCAGAGAGATGGCAAGGATGACTAAGACCGGGAATCTAGGTTAGACGGGAACAATCGTAAAGATCCGCGGTGTAGAGGTTAAAGTCGGCTCTTGCAATTTTAGCCGATGGAGACGAGAAGAGCGGAGGCAGGATCCGAATAAACAGTAAAAGCCGGACCCGGAGCGAATACAGAGGACGAGTTTGTGCAAATCGGTGGAATCTACGCGTCGGGCGTATACATCGCGAAGCTGGAATAAATATAAACGACGCGCAAAACAAAAACCCTGGGTCTCCGTGATCCTATATGGAACCCTGGCGAGTCTATAGCTCGCCGAGTCTACGCCAGTTTATAAATCAAACATGGAGGAACTCGAGCGACTGGAACAGCTAGAATCTTGACGAAATTACACCATAGCGAGATTCGAACCGACAATCCACTATCCAGACAACTGATACTTTGACTGCCACGTACCTTTTATATGGTACTGTCAGGGGGCACGATAAAATTTCAATTATTCTTAGAATATAACGATGAATTATCAAACAGTATGGCAAGAGAAACAAAAACGGTGGACATTATTAAGGTTTTCTATTCAAAACTCTCTATTCATTTACGTTGTTCAAGTATTCAAAAATTGGTTAGAATAGAACAAATATACATTTAAAAAATTAGTATCATCGGACACTGGTGACCACCATGGCACACAACGTGTTAACACGTGGTATTGTTTCGCGTTGAGTGTAAAAGACGATAAAACAACGTACGCAGGATCACAAGAGGAAATTAAAAATTCGGTGTCATTTGCAACGGGACACCCTGAACATTCGGCCCGAATCCATCACTAGCTAGATAGGTCCAATTGTTCCTTTGCATTCACTCTCAAACCCTAGCATTCCTACGAAAATTTAAAAAATTAGTATCATCGGACACTGGTGGCCACTATGGTCCCACTGACGAGACAATCGTCGGTCATTGATGACCACCATGACAGTCAAAGTGCTAACCATCCGTCGCCATAATGGATCGCGATCAAAGACGATCAAAGGCGATCAGAGGATACCGTTCGAGGGACCAGAGACCCGCCTCGCAGGCAAATCGGGAAACGTGGCTCGTCGATCATTGTTCGTTATCCGTGAGCGGTTTCCAGGCCGCGAGTAATCGCCGCTGGAATTTCCAAGCGGGTTACAAACGAGCGTTGAAACGATACGGATCTGGTTATCCAGAAACGGGCAAGAGTGTCGCGGGTCACCGCGTTCCTGGCGCTATGGTTCGCGCTGCGATGAAATATCCCCGCGAATTCACCCGAGGCGAGACGATGATCAACGTGTCGACGACTGGCTGATTTTTATCTTCACGCTCTGCCGGCCGTGCGCCGCGATAATTCGTCGCTTTACGATTATTTAACCGGCCACACCTGCGGGAAAGGTCAAGTGTGCCGATCCTCTCCGAGATTTCCACCATACTCGCCGCGAATTCTCTTCTCCTAGCAACCTTTTCCATTAGGTTAGGTTAGGTTAGGTTAGTTTAGTAAAATATTAGGTATACCATTATAACAGTGTCACCATAAAAATAGCAATAACGTATTTCGATTTTATTTTTAATCCTATTTTCACCGATAAAGATAGAGAGATTGCTGAAATTATGGCAAAACAAATTCACAGATGCGAATAATT
Source organism: Eufriesea mexicana (assembly GCF_001483705.2). NCBI lineage: Eukaryota > Metazoa > Arthropoda > Insecta > Hymenoptera > Apidae > Eufriesea > Eufriesea mexicana. The sequence continues at coordinate 516,521 of NW_016907907.1, read as the reverse complement.
TAGAATAATTTATATAATATAATATAGGGATAATAATTTATACCGGTACATAGCGAAAAATGTTATTTAACCGGCCACACCTGCGGGAAAGGTCAAGTGTGCCGATCCTCTCCGAGATTTCCACCATACTCGCCGCGAATTCTCTTCTCCTAGCAACCTTTTCCATTAGGTTAGGTTAGGTTAGGTTAGTTTAGTAAAATATTAGGTATACCATTATAACAGTGTCACCATAAAAATAGCAATAACGTATTTCGATTTTATTTTTAATCCTATTTTCACCGATAAAGATAGAGGGATTGCTGAGATTATGGCAAAACAAATTCACAGATGCGAATAATTTAGAATAATTTATATAATATAATATAGGGATAATAATTTATACGGGTACATAGCGAAAAATGTTTCAGATGAAGTTGAATGGTTTTGAGAGAGGCGTATTCTGATGGTACTAGTTAATTTCTAGATGAACATGTGAAGGAGATATGAAGGTTATTAACCCATTGCACTCGACGACTTTTTCGTTACAGAAAAGTAGTAGTAGTATATTTTTAAAATGGTAAATGAGAAATCATATGCAAATTAAGACGTAGAATTATTTTTCTTCGACATTCCACGCATCGTTAAGTAATTTTAAATTTGACATATTAATTAACGTCGATCTTTAGAATCTGATTAAATGATCTAAATGACTGAGAATGACTCGAGTGCAAAGGGTTAATATTTTTTTAAATGGAATCATTAATTAATATAAACACGTTGATCCCTTTTTGTAAAGAATACGAAGGAGCATCAGCTGATGTAATAAAAAGTACATGCTTCCATTTAAAAAAATATCAATGACCTTCATATGTCCTTTACACGTCCATCTACGAAGAAACTAGTACCATAAGAATATGCCTCTCTCAAAACCATTAAACTTCATCCGAAATATTTTTCGCTAATCGTAATAATAATGACATATATCTAGAAGGCAATATGTGGTGACCCACCCTGTATATATGAGATTCGATGATATCGTCGTATCGATCATTCTATCGAGATTTTTCCCCTCGGATGATTAAAATATCGATAATGAAAGGGATAACTCGATGACCTTCATATGTCCTTTACACGTCTATCTACAAAGAAACTAGTACCATCAGAATACGCCTCTCTGAAAACCATTCTACTTCATCCGAAACATTGTTCGCTATGCGTAATAATAATGACGTATATGTAGATGAAAATACGTGGTGACCCACCCTGTGTAAATAAGGTTCGATTATCGTCGTATCGATCAGCCTATCGAGATTTTTTCCTCTCGGATAATTAAAATATCGGTAATGAAAGGGATAACTCGATGGCGAGTTCCTTTACTCATTCTCGCGGCCATGGAGCGTGAAACAACGCGCGAAAAGGTATAAAAAGCGGCAGGAATTACGCATGAATAATTCCAGATCCGTTTGCATTTTTACCGTGAGAAGTGCACCGGATGTTGCCCGTACATGCGCTTCCGAATGACCAGCGCGTAGTCGCGTTGAACACGGCGCGTCGGGAACGACTCGATAACCTTTCACCCCGATTTCCTTTTCCGGCCGCTTCCGAGCCCCCCTCCCGTCCCTCCTCGCTCCCTCCATCTCGGATGCAAATTCGAATTTCGTCGGCTCGCCGGCATTCCGCCCACGTGGGCCTAACCTCGACGTCCACCTTGTAATTTATCCGCGCCAAATACGTCGGACGCGCGCGGCCACGCGGGGCCCGGTGACGCGGAAGGCCTCGTAATTTTCTGCGTTGTCATAAGCCTCATAAGCGACACGCGGTACCGTTATCGTAGAACAAGAGAAACCACGGAGCACTTGACATCGCGAAGAACTCTGCTCCGTATCTAAGGTCGGATCTACCTCGCCGACGAAATACCCGCGGATCGCGGCGAGTCCGGCGGGTTTAAATTTAGAAAATCGCTCGAGGACGCGTCTAAGCCTAAGCGTAAGCGCGATGGTAAAAATAGCAAGCACGTAAAGCAGAAACTTTCACTCTTACGGCGCCGTGTCGTAAAATGAAGACAATAATTCCCATCGGCGCGCCGACATCCTCTAATCCCCCTGTTCCTCCGCCAGAGAAATCTAAAGGTCTCCGCCAGCCACTGTGCCTACTTAGATTTACGAAGCTATTACATCACGGTAATTAAAACCTCTTACCCGCGGATGGAAAAACGTCCGTCTCCAAAATGCCACGCGGGCAAGCCACCGCGTGCCATAAATCCGCGCCGCGACCGTCCTCTTAATTATAAGCGATCCGAAGCGTGTAAGCCGAGATGCATGGGGATTCGCGGGACCGAAAACGGAGCACGGGGCTCGCGATCGTAAAGCAGAGAGGCGGTAATTGGTCGGTGATTTTCTCGTTGCCCGAGAAGGGGCACCGTGTGCACGAATCATAATTTGCAGTGACAAACCTTTGTCCACGGCCGCGTCCAATAAATCCCGACACAATGGCGTAGCCCGTTCGTACGGGACCCCATTACATTACTCCTCGCGCCGCGGCTCTGCGCCGGGAGGACAATGCCAGCAGCGGAATAGAAACAAGACGAAGACGGGGCACGAAGGGAACGAGAACGGGAACGGAGCAGGAACGCCGGTCGACACGCCGAGCGAAGGAAGACAAGGGCCTTTAAACGCTTTTTCCTCCCGTTCGATTCTGTGCCCCCGAGATCGCTCGACTTTCCTTCGACAGGGAGCCAAAGACGTCGATGGAGTCGTCCATTACGGAAGATCTGCTCTAAAAGACGCTTTTCCGTCGTCGCTGTATCGAATTTCGGTAAACCGTGTCTTAGCAATGAATTATTAAACACGAACGTGGTTTCCAACTCTGTGGGATTATCGAGTAATCGGGTTTAACCCTTTGCACCCTCGAGACGAGCCTCAGCCACTGAGCAAAATTCTAAGGAAGTTTTACGTGCATCGTCAAGAATGTCAGCGAGTTTACGACAGAAAAGTTACAACTCGCTATTTCCTTATGGCGAAAGTCCTCGAGTGCGGAGGGTTAAATGAGGATCAAAAGCTAACGACGATTACTTAACCTCTGGGCTATGACCGGACCGGCTGAGAAAGCTACTCTCGTACCGCAAGGTCTGACGCAAAGCCTGCGTACCGCGACTCGTACCCGGTAATATTTTTCGTTACGCCCTTACGTCGAGATACACAGCGTCGTAAACGAATAAATCGCGAATAATTTCTATTTCGCGGATGTTCGCCAGCTGAATCTCAATGAGAATCGCGAGGCGAACGCGCGCCGCCGATGCGATTCGCGAGGGCAATAATTTACAGAGCGAGCCACGGACGCTCCGCTAGCGCCACCGTCGCGGTCACGCGCGGTGGTGGGGGTAGCAGCCTTGAACAGCGACAAAGTCCGGCGTAGCTCTATCACCGGCTACGAAACAACAGCGTGGCATCGCCTTGATTCACTTCCTACTAACGACGAACAAGAAAGCGAGGCTCGACTAATCCGTACGTGTTTGCAGCGTCACGAGCCGAGAGTAAAGAGAGAGAGAGAGACTCGAAGCGAATAATTCTACCGGCGAGGCCAGACGCACAGAAAACACGAGTCGGCGACACATTTATCCTGCCTGTATTACCGGTCCTAGCATCTCGGCCGACATTTTCGCATAATCGCCTATGCAGATCGGCCGTGGAGGCGACCATGGACGATGACGTCGACGAAGGAAGCCGCCACGCGATGCAATACCAATTACAGGCGGCGGACACGGTCCGACCGTGACGTACGGCCGATGATATTTTATGGGGGCCGGAAGCCGGCCGCGGAAGATTAGAAATCGAACCGATATATCAACCGGGAGCACGGCCGCGGCCTGGCCCATTCGGTTTCCATGCTTCTCCCGGCTTGTATTTTAATTTCAAATCGAAAGGCCGCTCCACGCCTCGGATAACCGTATTTAGTTGGCGAATTAATTAGTCGGACGCGCTCCGGGGAAGAGAAATGGCGATTAGGGGAGGGGAAAGTGCTCGGTTCAGCGCGATCTTATCCGACGCGTTAGGTGCTCCGCTCCGGTTAACAGCGTCGTAAAATTTATATCTCTTCGTTTTTCTTCTCCAATTTTTCCCCCACTTCTCACTCTCCACCGATGCAAAGCGTATCCGCGCGAGGTACGAATAATCGATTAAATTTTCCAGTTCCTCTCGCCGAGGAAGATCGCGATTGGCCATCGCGACAGAGTATCGCGGAGATGCGGACAAAGTGGATAAGCGAGCGGTCGTAAAAGCGAGCGTAAACCTCGGAACGGCGAGATAGTGGGGCATAAAGCTGCAAAGTGGTGGGATTTTTTGAGGAAGCTCGCGCAACGAGTATACCGTTAATTTAACGAAATCCGACGAGTACGCGGCGCGAGTCGGAGCGGACGTCGCGCGCGCAGCGTTTCGAGGGAACTGTAAACAGAGTCGTAAGACACGTTCCACGCGGGCAAAGCGAGCAGGTATACGGTGGCTTAATAAAATGCCACCGGTCGGATTACTCCGCTGGCTGTTGCCCCGTAACTCGGCTAACATTGCTCGAAACGAGCGTTACGCAACGAATATTACGAAAACAGAACGGTGCGCGCTGCCGCGTCCTAGCTAGCTCCTTGTCGAGCTACACGGGGAATGTGAATGAAATCCTTCGTTCTTTCTCCACGGAGGGAACGATCCCGCGAGAATCGAGCTTCCCTGCCAACGAACCGCTCGTTAGAGTTGCGTCGCGGAGCGTGCAGCGATCGCGAACAAGATGGTGGACGGGAAGGTTGTAAAACCGGAGATCGAGGGATTCGATCCAAGCGAATTCAACGGGAATGTGCCACGTACCTTCCTTTTCCCAGCTTCTTACGTCCTTCCTTGAAACATCTAATTGCACTCGAGTTATAGAGTAAACACACCCTTTACAGGGAGCAATACGATTTTTGGAAATGCGTGAGTGCCTTAATTGTTCGTGTTTCGTCGATGGAATTTTGTTGAGACTTTTAATAGCGCTATTTCAGTCACACGGGTTTATAAGTAATTTAATAGCGCAACATAAACTTGAGATACACGAAATATCTTTGGGCAAATATTGCACGCGCTATAATACGTCTCATAGGCTTAAGCCGCATCCTCACCTCGACATGCACGCTTGCCAACTGAAATTGGAAGAAGCGAATTTCCCTGCTCAATAGATTTGCTATTTAGTGGTTACGGATGCTTATAGAAATTGCGTAATGATTTTTACGTCCTTCCTTGAAATATCCAATTGTACTCGTGTTATACAATAAACACACCCTTTACAGGGAGCAATACGATTTTTGGAAATGCCTAAATGCCTTAATTGGACTAGTTCGTGTTTCATTTTTTGAAATTTTGTTGGGAATTTTAATAGCACTATTTCAGCCACGAGTAGTTTAATCACAAGTAATTTAATAACGCAACATAAACTTAACATACACGAAATATCTTTGGGCAAATATTGCACGCGCTATAATACGTCTCATAGGCTTAAGCCGCATCCTCACCTCGACATGCACGCTTGCCAACTGAAATTGGAAGAAGCGAATTTCCCTGCTCAATAGATTTGCTATTTAGTGGTTACGGATGCTTATAGAAATTGCGTAATGATTTTTACGTCCTTCCTTGAAATATCCAATTGTACTCGTGTTATACAATAAACACACCCTTTACAGGGAGCAATACGATTTTTGGAAATGCCTAAATGCCTTAATTGGACTAGTTCGTGTTTCATTTTTTGAAATTTTGTTGGGAATTTTAATAGCACTATTTCAGCCACGAGTAGTTTAATCACAAGTAATTTAATAACGCAACATAAACTTAACATACACGAAATATCTTTGGGCAAATATTGCACGCGCTATAATACGTCTCATAGGCTTAAGCCGCATCCTCACCTCGACATGCACGCTTGCCAACTGAAATTGGAAGAAGCGAATTTCCCTGCTCAATAGATTTGCTATTTAGTGGTTACGGATACTTATGAAAATTGCGTAATGGTTAATACGAATGAAAAATTTATTTAGATCCTGTCAAGGAGGTTATAAAGAAGAACAAGGAATCGATGAAACAAAGGAATATAAAATAAATGACACACGAAGCACGGTATTGCAAATGGCTTACTTGATTACTTAGTTATCAACAGGATTTAACGGACTTCGCGGAATTTTTGTAATTTTCGTTAATGGATAAATTAGCAGTTCACCGACCGTTTCGTTGATTAATTTATGAACGCGCAACAGTGGAATCAGCGACTTGGCTAATGAATTCTCGAGCAGATTAGATTTTTTTGCGAGAAGCAGGCGACCGAGATATATACAATGCTCTGAATCACGATTGTATGCAGTGCTCTTAATTACCTCTACTTTGTCCTTGCGTTTATTCTGCCTTTTATCGTTTCCATCTCTGTTATTACCTCACGTTTATGATTTCGTTACGGTTATTCATGCGGTTGCGTAATATGTTCATATAGTCTATGCATCGTCCCTCTGATTTTATATTATATAAGATATATACATCTAACTCGGTCCGGCATCTAATAATAAATAAGAGAAAAATGGAAAAATGGAAAAATGAATAGATAAAATATATTTTACGGGAATATGTGATCCATCAACATGTAGGATCATGCTTCTATAGCGAGGAGGAAAAAGTTCGTATTCACACGCGCGATGAGACCGGAAGCATCGCTAATTGATTTATTTATTTATTCCATAGATGTCGGAATGCCAATGCGGTTCTCTTCTCTCCCCATCTTCTATTATTTACAAATCGATAGGCGAGAAATTCCGATACGGGGAAAGAAAATGCACGCGTAATCGTACAGTTATAGTGAAATCAAAAATACGGTTCCCGGTATCCGCCATAGCAATTGGCCAATTCCGTTAAGGATCCGCTACGACGCGGCAACGATCGCAAAAGTGGATTCCTTTTAAAATTACTTTCCAGAAAATCACCGATTTCCCAGAATCCATTCTTATTCCTTCCCCATCGATTTCACCGCAGCTGATTCTCGTAAGCAGTTCCAAGAAACGCGTTCCATTTTTCTTTCCACTAATTTCATCAGCGGCGTAACTCTCCACGCAGACCCGCTTCCTCGAATCCGCGTGTTTCTAGCAAACGAAATTCAAAGTTTGGAAATCAACGTTGCGAGAAAACACTTTGACAGAACAGACACTTGCCATATGGCACGAATCTGAAAATTCGCCGCGAGATAAATGAAAAATTTGGCAGCGAATGGCGAACAATGTCAGGATGCCCACTCTTACGGGAAGGCAGAAAATTAACGTTGGAAAAGAACACTGGACCCTTTGCCAGGTGGCAGTAGCTTGAAGATATCAACGAGAGAGGATAAGCGACTGACGAATCCTGTCAAGACGTAAATTCGATGGAAAGGGATATAATATAATATAAATACAAATATTTAACGTCGGAAAAATCATTGTATGATTTGGCAGGTGGCACTAGTTTAGGGATTCGACGCGAGAAAATAAGCAAAAGATAAATGAGCGAATAGCGAATCCTGTCAAGGTGCAAATTTGACGGGAAGAGAGAAAATTACGTCGCAAAAACCAATGTTCGATTTACCTGGTGGCAGGATTCTGAAGCTTTGGCGCGAGAAGATAAGCAGAGGATCGATAAACGAATGCTGAATCCTGTCAAAATGCAAACACTATAATAATGAAGAAAATTAACATCGGAAAAGCACTGTATCATTTGTCAGATGACACCATCTTGAAGATTCGATGCGAGAAGATAAGCGGAGGATCGATAAACAAATGGCGAATTCTGTCAAGATGTAAACCCTACAAGAATGGAGAGAATTAACGTCAGAAAAACACTATCATTCGTCAGATGACACGATCCTGAACATTCGACGCGAAAAGATAAGCAGAGGATCGATAAACGAATGCTGAATCCTGCCAAAGTGCAAACCCTATCAGAATGGAGAAAATTAACATGGGAAAAACACAGTATTATTCGTCAGATGACACGATCCTGAAGATTCGACGCCAAAAGATAGGCAGAGTATCGATAAACGAATAGCGAATGCTGCCAACATGCAAACCCTATAAGAACAGAGAAAATCAACATCGGAAAAGCTCAGTGTACCCTTCACCGTGTGGCACGGGGCACGAAGATTCGACGCGGGAAGATAAATAGGGTCCGGTAACGCGAATTGGTAAGACGAATTGGTGACCAGTGTCAGGATGCAAATTGGACGCGAGGGAAAAAAGGGATGCAATTGCAGGGATTCTTTATAGGGGTAGACTAGCCGGCGCGCAGCCGGCCTACCAAGTGAAAAGTGGCCCCTTATCTGCTGGCGTAGACAGCGAGGAGAGCAGGGGCCGTTATCGGGCAGGATGTCCTGCGGGAGGACACGATCTAAGTAGCAAAGTGTGTAAGGCATGTCGAACTATCGATTGGCCGACGTATCGTGGACAACGGAAGGTCGATACGCGGTGCCACAGAGCTGCAGGGCCCCCGTGGTCGTGGATAAAAGGACGACTGTCGGAAAAAAGGCGTCGCTATCGCGCTACTACCGTTAATTGAGGATACAGGGAAAAGCGCTACTTAACGATTCAGATTAAAGGGACGCGTTTTTCTACTCCGGCAGGCATTCCACCGAGGAATACCAGTCGTGGCTGCTTCGTTTGTCGCCGCGGTCTCGAGATACACGAAAAACGCGTCCCTCCGTGCATCGCGACGCGATTGCCTTGCCGAATAAATCGTCAAACGGCCAGAGAAACGCGCCGCGGCTCGGGGCCTTACGTAAACCCGATAACAACCGGTTTAGATGAAAACGCTCGGGTCGAACGCGGCATCTGCGTGACACCTTTCAGCGAAGATGACGTTGCACGGACTGTGCGATTTCAATCTACCTCGGCTGACTGATTTCCACGTCGGCCGGTCAGGTGACGAGCGGAGTGGCCGATCGCGGCTCGGGAAGACGCTCCGGGATTGGTTACGTAAAGCTGCAGGTTAAAGGACGTTACGGTGGATCCCGGACGTAGCAGTGTGACACACGAGAAACGTAGTACCCACCTTGAGCCGTGGTTACGCAACGAATTACACCGCGCGGGCAAACACTGCCGAGAGTCTTAACGAGCCGACCTTTCGTGCCCGACTACCGCGTGGAATCAATCAAAATTGGACATTCCTACGAGTGTGGTAATACCCGGAGAAAGTAATACTAGGGGGAACATATTGGAAACGGTACTCGGGTAACCGAGGGTTGCATATGGGGCCCAATGTTGATTCCAAAAACACCGTATTCTCTCCGACCATTGCGAAAAATTGGGAACCGATTCTGTCAAGGAGTTATAACGCGAAGAAATAGACTTTGACTGCCACGTTGGTCATATATGACCGACCACGGATGCTCCTGTGACGCCACGGTGATCATTGGTGACAAGAGTGCTTGAGCTACTTGAACTACATTGAACGACATTGAATTAAAATTGACAGTTAGTGCATTTGGAATATACCCGCTAATTAGAAGATACTTTGAAACAAAGAGTGCCCCATTGAACAATTGAAAATTTTTATCACAACATCAAAAACATATTAGAACAAATCTTGCATCTAGCGGTGCACTCCCGTGACGTTCGGAGGGAAACACGTGCTTTAGGCGTGGCAGTCAAAGGGTTAACCCCTTCCCGTGTTATTTAACTCGATGAAATCCGGGTCCAAATGGTAGACGTCAAAGTACGGTATACAGACCAGACTGATGCTCGAAAACAGTCGTAATAGGTACCGAAATATAAATACGCGTGATACTGTCAATTTTACGCGATACTACTGTTGTGGAAGTACACCCTAATCCTTTCTCCTTTTATAAATATTACAAATATATTATACTTTATAACAGACGACAGTTGCAAAACTGTATTTAGAAAAATGTTCTGTTCACGAGTCTGGCTCGTGATATTCATATTTGGGCCGAACTTCTGTTCACGAGTGTGGCTCGTGATACTCATGTTTGGGCCAAAATCGTCATCACGTGTCAGACTCGTAAAAATACGTTAAGGGGTTAAAGGGGCGATCGATTACAACTAGCCTGTGCGTTTAGGGCTACGTAGGTCAAACAGGTTATCAGAAAATGGAAGACAAAAGGCACGCGCTGTCAAAAGACAAAACGCAGGGGAAGGGACCAGCCCTACGTCACTTGGGCGCAGAGTTTATTTTAATATTTAGTATTTTACTGCACAGTTTCTAATCTCGACGAACCCGTAACCCATAAGGGATGGAACGTGCGTGAACGGGGTAAAAGAATGGAACAATGGGCCTGAACCTGGACGCAGCTTCCCTCTGGGAACACGCCACGCCTGAGCACGGGAAAACGAGGTGATTCCACGGTGATTCCAGGCGAACGAATTCCCGCGGAATTTGCGGGCGAATTCTTTGGCTCGCTGCCGAAGCTGGAGAGCTGCCCTGGCGGAAGGGGGCCTGGAATTCCTGGCGCGCTAAATAAGGTCGCGTTCAGCTGGAAGCACCCCGCAGCGTCGCGCAGAAACGCGGACGTCGGGGCTGCTTGGAAATTGCCTCGGAATTTTCCGCCAAGCAATGGAATTTCGCGCGATTTTTATCCTCCGCGGGAGACTAAATTCTACCCCGTCTCCGGACCCAGCGGGCTGGAACTCGACGTCGTTAACGCGGCCCTCTAGCGTCCTCTCCCTAACCCAGCCCGTGCCAGCCAACCGATTAAGTCGAAAATCGGACGATCGCGATTAATTATCGACCAGAGGATCGCATTCCGCGCTGCGCGGCCATTTGCGCGCCGAGGGGGTAGTTAACGCCGCGCTTCGCCGGGGGTAGTTCGCCGAGAACAAAGTACCAGAGTTTTTGAACGTGAAAAATTTTTCGCTGCATTTATGGTAGCCAAAATTATGGCTGTTAGCATAATTAGCGGTGTATTTTAGTACGATACGCGTCACGATGCGTTTAACGAAACGAATTAACAAGTAGCAGGGTGCTAAACAGTCGCGGTTTTATAAACCCAATATATTATTACGAATTATTGATATATTCGATTACGATGCGAGCCACGGTGAGTTTATAGAATGTAATTAACAAGTGTCTGGGTATTAAACAGTTACATTTTAAGATGTACTTTCAACGAAGGTCATTAGAGGGGGTAGATCACCTTGACGGTCTCTGAAAATGGGCAACATTTGCAAATTTTTTTCACGGTTAATTATGAGGAGAAAAATTTGATTATTTTTTCCTTAAATAGGTGTGTCCCTTAGGTTCATCGTGTAATTTTTTTACAAAGAAATATCACGAAATTTCGGAGATATTACTTTCAACCTAGAGCATTCGAGGGGATAGATCACCTTGACGGTCTATGAAAATGGGCAATATTTGCGAATTTTTTTCACGGTTAATTATGAGGAGAAAAATTTGATTATTTTTTCCTTAAATAGGTGTAGCCCTTAGGTTCATCCTACAATTTTTTTATTAAGAAATATCGCGAAATTTCGGAGATATTACTTTCAACGAAGGTCATTAGAGGAGATAGGTCACCTTGACGATCTCTGAAAATGGGCAATATTTGCGAATTTTTTTCACGGTTAATTACGGGGAGAAAAATTTGGTTATTTTTTCCTTAAATATGTGTATCTGTTATGTTCATCCTATAATTTTTTTACTAAGAAATATCGCGAAATGTCGGAGATATTCGCTGTTCTCGAGAGCCCTGTTTTTTGACCGGTCGCCGTTGCAGAGCAGGACCGAAGCGTCTGAAATCGACAATTATCCTTTTTCCTCTCTTTCTAACAGAAAGATATCGTTTATAGGAACGACGAGAGTTTCTCGGAAAGAACACCGCGCGCAAAACAAGTCTGGCAGTCATCTACTTCCGCGCTAAAATGATTCAAAGATGAAAAGAAAGGCAGACTATAACGATAACAATTTCTTCGACGAAGGAAAATTTACGACCGCTCCAACCTCGAAATCACGCCACTCGGGGCCCTGGAGTATACATCTCGGACGTGTTCGACGCGTTTAGCTCGCGCGAGGACGTACGGTATACGCGAATTTACACGCGAGGATAACGGAGAAAAGGTTGGGACGGATAATAAAAATTTGCCAGAGAAACTTATCCAACGGAGCGGCAAAAGGAGGATCGCGACCCTGACACGTAACCTTATTTAAATGCGTTACACGCCGCGAAATAACAGTCCTTTAAGCTCGTGGCGAGCCGATTAATTGTCCAGGCAGAGGCTCACCAGGTTTCGTTGCACGCGAATGCAAATCGACCACCGCTGCAGGTGGAAAATTACGATCGAGTCGCGTTTCGCCTGGAAACTAAGCGGCTACCTTTTCCCCGAGAACTGTACTGGGATCTGGTGAAATTCCTCCAGCCTAGGGACTCTAGGACCTTTACAATCGTCCAAGAGTTGTTTCCCTCGAAACGAGGTGCGACGAGAACTCGAGTCTGGAGATCGTAACGGTGGTGAATCGATTTTCCGACGTTTCTCAACCGACTGACTTAGAATTGTAAAAGAACGGTGTTAGGTTGGTTTACAAGTAGACGAGAATGACCGGAGGAATACTGATCCGATCGGTATCTAGCTCTCTCGGAGCAGCGAAGACACTCGTTTTAAATTTCTTCGACGAACTCCAACGACCGTTTCTACGATGCATCTATTCCGTCTGTGTCGCCTGTGATTACCATTGAGTTAATCGTTTCTGATTTAAATTCGAGATCTGTGATCTTCGAACGAACCTCCGAAACCTTAAAAATCGCTCTCCAGCCTGGTTGCACACTCTATTCACTTGGTGTGCAGTTTCTGGAGATTGTACGTAACGATATTCGAAGTACTAGTGGAATACTTGTCATTTCAAGCTTGGTACCGTAAATGAATAGCATCGATGCTAAACCTAGCACAGCCTAAATGGCTATTTTCAATCTTTTATTCAAAATTCCGCGTTTAATGTTATTGACTTAGTTTATGGTATAGAATATATAGAATATGGAAATATATATAGTATAGAATCATTGGTTGTGATTTTACATCATTTTTTAAAGATTCTTCTGCTTTCTTATTCACCGGTTATTTGACCGTGATAGATGTAATATTAAGATATGAAACATTCTTTATGAGGTTATGAGCTGTCCTATATGACGTCTTCTGAGAGCCTCTACGACGTTTTACACGTAAGAAATTCTACCATAACGCGTTGATAGAAAGAAAATGGTCGAGGATTTTCGAGGACTTCCCCAAATCGTCACAGCAATGGTTTCAAAGGAGATACTGTGGCCGAAGGATGAAGTATAGTGAGTGATTCCGAAGACTTTTAAGTTTTTGAACCATATTACTTAGTGTCACTCTTACCACACCCCTCACAATATCTACCCACACTAATTGCTCTTGTAACTATAATTTATAACCCTGGTTCGTTTGTAATAATACAGCTACATAGGGATTAATTCTTTATGTGGCCAAAGAATAGGGAAATACCGTGAGTGATCCAGAAGACTTTCTTTTTCAAAGGTCTCTATTAGACTCTTTTTATTAGGCTCTTTGGCTCCCAAGGTTAGACACCCATCTAGACTGATCGTCCCGTCATCAACAGGCATAAATGTTTTACGCGTAAACAATGGGAGACGCTGTCTGTTGTCTGACTATTTGCGTCTGCTCTAAAGATCGCTCATGATACCAAAAATTTCCATCCCCTATTAACCCTCTGCACTCGACGATTTTTTGGCCAAAGAGGGATAGGAGTTCAAAGATTTTCTGTTACAAAGCTGTCGATATTTTTCTGAGCAGCGAATAAGAAGTCGTACGATAATTAACACGTGGTATTATTTGATTTAGACACCTCGCACACAGTTACATTATCTGAAATTTGACATATTAACCACTTGCGCTATAAAGACGTGCCACGCACGTCGAGATGCTTTTGTTCCAAAGCCGCCAACGACGTGTATACCACCGAAAGTTAAATCGTAGCGAAAGTGGTTAATGAATATCGAGCTTTGAAATTTCATCGAATGGCGACTGAAGGGCGCCACTCGAGCGCAAAGAGTTAAATTCCCCATTTTAAATCTAATATTCCTTCAGACGGCAAAATCGTCGCAGCAATAGTCGCAAGGAGTGTTCGACTGACCACTAATTGCAAGACACGATAGTCAGATAGTGAGATAAGTCAGAGGAAAGGAGATCGTCAGAGGCTTGCCGGGACCGTGGCAGCACTGGCCCGAAGCATGGAAACAAAAGGCACGTTATGTGTCCGCCGCTCACCTCGGTGGCCGCGCAGGAATCGCAACCTTCGATCCTGCGGTATCCTTCACGGATCGGATCCTGTGGACAGGATCCTCTTTCGCTCGCGGCGTCGACTCGTTATGCAACGCGATTCTATTCCACGCCGGACCGTTAATTTAATTCGCGCTTTCCACTTAATTAATCCCAATTACGCGTGGCGCCGTGGTACAGCGATGGCGGGGGCCTGTTGCTCGACTCGCGCGCGATCAGCCCCGATCGCTCCGTCTTCCTCGCGCTCTCCCTCTCTCGCACGCTCGCTCCTTCCTTCCAGGCCTCGTTCCAGGCGTGCTCGTCCACCTGAATGCCCCTTTAATCCGCGAATACCCGGCTCCCCCGGCGGCTCTCGCGCGCCACGGGCCCGATAAATTAATGACCGACGCGGTTATTGGCCGTTAAGTCGATTAATAGTTCCGGGTTAACGAGCCGAGCCGTCTTACCGAAAGCGTGGCGCGCTCGCACCTCGTTGCGAAAACGCTCGAGCTTAATGTCTTCGGGTAATACGGCCCCAGGACGGGCCCCTCGGCTTCGTTACCAACCGCAGCTTCTCGCGAGTTCCGCGTCCTCTCTTCTTTTTATTCTCCTCTTCCTCTTCCGAGCAGTTAACGTTAACGTCCACCGACTAACGGGAGGATTCGGTCGCGTCTCTCGAGAGGAATTTCGCGAGACTCGGGAATTTTGGGGAAAAAATGCGGAGACGTTGGGTATTTTAATTCCTCGATGTACCGTCGCAATAAATTTAAAGAGAACGGTAAAAATGTTCACGAGGATTCTACTGAACCGAAAGAATAACACGATTCTGGAATTCTTGCAGAAGAACCCGAAAGTTCCACGTTTTTCTAGAATTCTCGCGAAGTTTCCCGAATTTTCAGCGAAATTTCTGGGATTTGTGGCAACTTTCCACGTTTACCGCGAATTTTCTGCGAACTTTCTTCAAGTTTTCACATTTCCTGTGAATTTTCGCGAAATTTTCCGAATTTTCGTCAACTTTCCCGCGAATTTGCAGCGCAATTCCTGGAATTTTTGAAAAGTTTTCACGTTTACCACGAATTTTCGTCAAGTTTCCATGTTTACCGCTAATTTTCCCGAATTTTCCGCGAACTTTCTTGCAATTTCCACATTTTCCGCGAATTTTCACGAAATTTCCCGAATTTTCGCCAAGCTTTCTTGCAATTTCCACCCTTTCCGCGAATTTCCGCGAAATTTCCCGAATTTTCTTCTAATTTCCACGTTCTTCCTCCACCCTATCGTCGCGTGTTCCATTTGATCCTAGCCGAAGGAGAAGATGATGGCGAAGCAGAGACGGAGCGTTTTCGCGCGCGCATCAGCTGACATTTCCTAATCCCACGAAGAAGCGAGAAGCCCGGTGTGGCGGAATCGAGACACGTCGCGCGCCTTTCACTCGCCGCGATTCTCTCTCCGGCAGGCGCGCGTCGCGTCGTCTTCCACGGGCTCACAAAAGGTTACATTTACATGCGGCGACGCGCTCGTCGTCGGCATGTCATTGTCTTCGAGGTTACTGCCATCGGCACGTGCGAGGAGAATGTCGAGTGTTCTTACACGAGGGTGCCATTGATCGAAAACGAGCACGTGCAAGCCTGCCTCGGCTCGCCCGAGCTCCTTCCTACGAATGCGCAAACCAATTCCACCGAGAATCCGTCCAAAGTCGCTCTCAGGTAACTCCGACCGGTCTTTTGCGTAGAATCGTTACGATTGCTCGCCTTCCCCGTACCAGAAACGCTGTTCGAGTCTTTATTGCCTGGTTTTCAACCGGGAGTCGCGACAAAGCTTTCCTCCATGGCGTGAATCCGGGTATTTCTATAATTTCCGCGGTAATAATTTTTAATCCAGAGTCTAATCGAGTTTAATACGTGATTTGAAAGATGAGTCGCGAAAAGACAGCCTAATTCTTCGATGCCTAAGTCTTCGACACCTAAGTTTTCGATACCTAAGACTTCGATGCCTAAGTCTTCGGTGCCTAAGTCTTCGATGCCTAAGTCTTCGATGCCTAAGTCTTCGGTGCCTAAGTCTTCGATGCCTAAGTCTTCGGTGCCTAAGTCTTCGGTGCCTAAGTCTTCGGTGCCTAAGTCTTCGATGCCTAATTCTTCGATGCCTAAGTCTTCGGTGCCTAAGTCTTCGATGCCTAATTCTTCGATGCCTAAGTCTTCGGTGCCTAAGTCTTCGATGCCTAAGTCTTCGATGCCTAATTCTTCGATGCCTAATTCTTCGATGCCTAAGTCTTCGATGCCTAATTCTTCGATGCCTAAGTCTTCGATGCCTAATTCCTCGATGCCTAATTCTTCCATGCGTAAGTCTTCGATGGCCTTAAAGATACGCAGTCTAAGGCCTTAATTCGAGCTGACACTTTGATCAATACGGAAAACACAAGTGCCCTATATGTATATATTTTTCTTCTAATTCGCGAAGGTGGATCTATCAAGGTATGATTAATCCATCTCCTCTGTCATATCGGGAATGAAGAATTTCTCAAATAAATTGACAACCACTCCCTCGCTGAGTCACAAAATGTAACCTAGAGACCACCTGGGTACGATAAAGCAGCTGAATCACTTCCGCTTCGATGATGTCGACCACGACTCGAAAGGAGGGTGCACGGCCAAATCCACACCCTTCTCTATCCCCGCTTCCTCGGACCGTGTCACGCGTGTTCATCAATTACCCCCTCATAGTTGAATTATTTCACGACGCGGAAGACGGGGCTCGCGGCTGCGTTTCCTCCGCGGCGAAGGCTTCCATCCTGCCGCGAGGGCTGCTGGCGCGCGCTCCGTTATTTATCGGCTAATAAATTGTTCTCCGATAAATAAAAGCCTCGTTGCGAGCAACGGCGCGTGAAAACAGCGAACCGGCGATTGACCGTAATTCAGCCACGCAGGTCACAGGACTTCTCCAGAAAACAGGAGACAAAAGACAAAACGCAGGGGAAGGTATCGCCCCCGTATCGCTAGGATGTAGTGTTTACTTTACTGCTTAGTTTTTGCTAGAACAGTAATCTTAGTTCCACTACTAATTATCCCCAGTGGCGGAATTGACAGCGGGAACGGTCAAAAACGTTAACGAACGTGGGAGGAAGGAACGTGCGAGGTAGGCGATAATCGAAGTGCCTAAACGATAACGATTAAATCAGGGTAGAGGGTGGAAGACGGAGATGGTGCGGAATTAATTATTTATCAGGAGCGAAGTTCGGGCTGGCGCTCCATTAGATAGGGCTTTGTTGATCGCCGGAAAAGGGAATGGCATTTCCTTTTATCGTTGCTACGGTCATCCAATTAATTGCACCGGCCAGCAGGCGCCGACAAAAGGGTGCAATC
The DNA here is from genome assembly GCF_001483705.2 of Eufriesea mexicana. NCBI lineage: Eukaryota > Metazoa > Arthropoda > Insecta > Hymenoptera > Apidae > Eufriesea > Eufriesea mexicana. The sequence continues at coordinate 498,923 of NW_016907907.1, read as the reverse complement.
GTGAAAGTAGCCTGTCGAAAGCAACGGCTGAACCACGTGCCGCTCGGCCTTAGAACGGTTCCAGCCACCGAACCCGCTCGGAGCCTCCGGCAATTAAGCTAATTAAGAGCAATAATAGCCACGCGATAATTACGGGATAGCGCGGGCAAGTTGGACCACGGCCTCCCCTGTAATCCTGCCCCATTGCGATAACTCGAAATCTAGGTGAATCCTGCCAATAAGGATTATACGGCCCGGCCACGAATGCTTTACGAGAATTACGCGGGAAATTACGGTGCCCCGGGTCGGATTTTATTACCTGTAAAGAAAGCAACGCGCAACGCTATGATTACACGGTATCGATGCCACGAATCGCATTTCCAGGGATTTATTAAATTTTCATACGACAGCCCGCGCACGACGATTACTTTCTAGCAATGATTACCGGTTTTACCACGCGTGCAACGGTAGAAACTTTCAACCACGTTTCGTGGAATTTCTCCTCGAAACGCTTTTATTATTCCCCGCGAACTCTCTACATTTTTCCACTGCCCGCCACATCTCCGCGTACCTTTCTTGCGGCTCGTCCTCTCGCAGATTATCGACAATCGTCGCGCGTTCCCCGTATGCCAGCGAAAGTGTTCGCGGCTTCTGCTAACGAAGCCGCGAGTCCAGTTTTTCCATAGACCATCCGCGCGCCTGCTATCCACCTGTTCCTCTTCCTTCATCCTCCTCGCCGATGTTCCCAATTAATCCCGACTCGCGCCGAACCTTTCTCTCGCGACCACGCTCGCCCCGAGACACCCAACTCGGTGCCATCTTTGACCCCTGTGAAAATGTCGATATCGATAAAGCTAAATTTCTCCGTGGATAACACGTGATTCCCTGATGACTCGCTCGTTCTTATCCACCCCGATTTAACAAAATCGCCCCAAACGTGGATATCCTTCGCAACCTGTGCAATGGCGGCGCGAGATCTCTCCCTCGCGTCGCTCGCAATTACCCGTTATTAGCCAGTTGTACGATCGCGTTAGTTTTAGCCAGTTTGCCGAGTTCTCGACGAGCCTCGAAACCGGTGAACACCGAACCAGAAGGCACACACCGGCTAATTGCACCGATTGTCCGGACTAATTGCAGCGATTTAGCGGAGTTCTCGGTAACGGTGGCGCTAGTTGTTCTCGGGCGGAGTGAAAACGACGGAAATCGTAGAAACTCGGCGCTTTCACCGGGAAAAACGAAACGACTGGTGAAACATAGTTGGAAAATAGGTGGAAAATCAGCGGGAAATCGCGTTAAGTGCTTCTCGCCGATGGAAATTCGTACGCGGACGTAGAAATCGGTCAGAAGATCGGGTAAACGACGGATGGCGTAGTACGCGTTCGTCGGTCGTGTACTGTTACGATAATTGGAAGGAGGACCGAGACAGACGACTTTCTCTCACTGTCGTCCACGGAGAAGCGTCGATAAGAAACTGCCAAGAAGAGGGAAAAGTTTGACGGTGAAAGGCCACGGAATTAATCGGCGATAATGACAGCGGAGGAAAGAAACTGGCTCGGCTAGAGGGATCCAGATTTTCCCGGCAGCAAGAAGCGGGAAAGCGCGAGGCACTTTCTTGGATCGCCGGGAATCCCGGTTTTTACGCGCGTAATTCGAGAAACGGGACACGAGCGTCGCGGGTAAATCGCGACTGACAGCAATTAGGTCGGACGGTCTACTCTTTGATCACCGGGTTCCGATTCGACTACGAATCTCATCGTGCTCCACTTTCCATAGTACAAAAAGCCCAGCAGAGGTGGAAGGAAACTTAAAAACCGAAATTAGATCACGCTACTAGGCATGTACTCGCATAACACTGCATTGTTCGTGAAACTGCGGGAAGACTGGTCAAGCGACAACGCTCAACCTGCTTCTACGATAGAGATCCGATCTAGTTCTACGCTCCGAAGGCTACCACCGGATCCTTGAATGAAAATTCTCGCTCCGAATGAAAACTCCCGAAGGCTGACTGTCCTCTACACGCTGTCAATATCGCGACGACGCGAAACCTGTTTACCTAACTCTGCAACTCCCTCCAACACCTGGATCCAACTTGGAACGAGATGTACGAAGACGATAACGAAGACGATGCACCGGATCGATAACCCAAAACGCTTCTCGTCCCGCGAGAGAAGCGCGTTGGCAGCGCGCAGGAGCAAAAGGACGAGGAAGCCTGGTGTCGCACGATGGCAGGGACGCGCGACAGCCTTAGCCGGGAGAGCTCTCGAGGAAAGGACGAAAAGAAAGGGAAAAGAGGCGCAGGAAGGGAAGGAAGGGAAAGGAAGGGAAAGGAAAGGCATGGAAAGGAAAGGAAAGGCAAGGAAAGGAAAGGAAAGGGCAAGGCAGGCCGGACAGTGGCCAGGAGCGAGCAACGTGGCCGGCGCGCATGCAGGCGTTCGTCTCGGTTCGTCGACCTCGAGTGGAATGCAAGGCATAACCTACCGTAACACCACCACCAGCATCACCACCACCACGTCACCACCAACGGCACCGACGCGTCCATCGGCGGCATCGCGCCCGTCCACCGGTCCACGCGAGGCAACCACCTGCGAACCAACCCTTCTCGATCCCTTCTCGACCAACGCCGTCCTCCTTCTTCGTCCCTGGCCAATGACTCATCTGGCCTAACGCGTCCTCCGCTGTTCGCCAGGTGATCGCTACGCGTTCCACCTCCCGAAGCCACTCATCACAGTGTCGCCAAACGTCTTTTGGCACTTTACGGATGCCACTTTCACGCATTCCACGCGATCAGTACGAAACGAGCGTGTTCCGTACGTGTTTACGCGCCGTCGCGATGCAGGAATTTTTAACCGAATCCACGAAGAACGGCTCAAGGTTGGAGGATCTCGAAGAACGAGGCGACTAGGTTGCCTAACCTCGAGCGATTAACGTAGCGTGAAATTGAATTCCGGAGAAACTCGGCGCCTAAAAGTCGCACTCTTTGTGAGGAACCGTCCGGATTGAAATTTAAATTTACCGCCTCGATCATGGCTCACGGCCATCGTGCTGGGAGTTACGTAAACGACGGGACGAGGCCGATGGAAGAGGAACGGTAACGGGGTCCTAGAAAGGGAAAAAAGCTCATGGGCAGGTCGGCGATGAGAAAAAGCCGGGCAATCGAATTACGGAAATTCCACGACACGCGAACGTGCCACGGCAGCCGATCCTTCGAGGTGGTCTTATCTGTATAACTGTACCTGTCCACGGCAGTCCGCGATTGCTCACCGCAACGACTATTAGTGATTCTCCCGTTAGGATAAATACGTGCCAGGCGCCACGGGATCGTAACGATTAATGCCCGATTAACCTGGCCAACGCGCGCACCTTGTTCCACAAATTCACGGAAAATTGCCGATAGAAATTCAAACGGTCCACTCCCCTTCCGTCTATTGTCCACCGTCTATTATCCTCCGATTTCACCGAGAAAATTGCAGGAGTCTGTACATCCTCTTTTCCTGTATTTTTCCTATAAAGCGTTGCTTTACGTTCCAACGTTGGCAAAATGGCGGGTACCATTTTCGAAAATTACCAAAGTACGAAGCGAAATTCTTCGCGATCGTACGAAGAAGAGGAAGGATGAAGGTGACCTTGGAATGACCTTTGCGCGTTTACATCCGAAATCCCCGCTAAAATCATCCCACATTAACTAATGGAAGGCCATTTTTCCTTTAATTTAATTTAATTTAATTTAATTAAATTTAATACTGCATAATCCTTAAAATTTTTCTGAAACCCCATTCGTTCAAGCCCGTTTTCAAATGCTGCTTTTTCCAAATTATCTCGCACGAAATAAATTTCTGACGTTGGAAAAGGAAGAGGAGGATCGAAATTGGATCGAGACGGCGTGCAGCGTCGATCAAAGGCGAAGAAATAGACCAGAAGGCCAGATTCGTAAGGCACTTTCTTCGCAGCAGTTTCACTGAATGCATAATAAATTTCGCCGTACGGTTTTGCATAACGTGGACGAGCAGTTCGCACCGAAACGTACGTCGCATAAATTCGCGGGGATCGCGGCGAGCCACGACAGGAATTTCGTGGATCGACGAGGATCGCGCAGCCGGTGACGACGGGTTCGCCGCGAACGAGGTACAGTTATAGAGATAAGACCCACCTCGAAGGATCACGATTACAAGCCGCGGCGGCCCCCATCGTTCAACAGGATCTCCAACGGATCCTACGTATCTCGGTTATGCCGTTCCACCTAATTCCACATCCTGTTTACAAACAGCCCGCGATAGCGGAGCAGCGACACACACGGTGACGCAACGATCCGAAAAGTGAGTTTTCCACGATTCAATCTACGGAGTGTACTGTTGGAATAGACCATCTCTTTGGCTGACTGTCTTTCAGCAGAGAGAACCCGACCGCCTTGAAGATCGACGGTAACCTACTTGTATAATGACTCTAATGAGTTATCGGGAGCCTGTATGATGTTTTCTTCTTGTGTATACACAGACACGTTTCCTATATTTGCAGTGAGTCAAAAATTTATGATTGTAGCAGTCGTGTAAAAGTGGAAATTAATATTGCGTGGCGACCTCGAAGGATCGAGAGATTTCGATGGCCAGTGACAGATCTATGACAATTCTAGAAAAATCAGAACCACCGAGAACGTTCCACGACGCGTGCCCCAACAAAGAAGAAAAGCGATGGGGCACACACATGCCAAGACGCGGGAGCATATGTCGCGGATCGGGGTTCTGGAAAGATGAAAGCATCCTCGAGAACTGCGACGCGTGCCCCCTACGAAGATAAAAGATAATCGGGCGCTCAGATATAAAATTTGAGCCCCCGATCGCTAGGGTAGTCACGATTCTTCTAAAATATCTTCAATTGGTCGTTGACAGATGGGCCTCCGTGGTCATCGTCCAGTGGGCCTCATCGGCTATTGACAAACGAATCACGATAACTCCGTGCTCGTGTAAACTCTCGATCGTTCTACGGGGGGACTCTCACAATTGCCATGGTCCAGGCATTGACAGGTGTGGTGGTGGTGGCGAGAAAGGAAAAGGAAGGGATGCGTTTCGTCCTGGTCCTGTTAATGGACTCATCAGTGAGGGTATCTAATAGACCCTGCCTTAGATGGGGACACTATTGAAAAGTTTGGAAATACTATATACAGGAAGCGGAGGATTTGCCTCTTTAAACCTAAAATTCATCTAGTGGCGAGGATGAAAATGATGCCGTCACAGTTCCATAAACTATCGAGAGCCAAGAGTCTCGAAAGGGCGAAGACACCAGATGCGAGGAGTTCCTTACAGGACACTAGACCTCTCCGTTGTATTCTCAGTACTTTTGTGCCTAAATACCTAAGTACATCCAGTATTCCAACAATTGCCATAACGCAAACTCCCCTCGCTATCCCAATGTCTAACGTGTTAAAATAATGCAACGAAATTAAACAGGAACACCTAATTCCGTTCCCATTGTACTTGCATCTGGAAACTCGTCGTTTTGACAGATTCTACAGTCCCAAATGTCAAATTTCATAACCCATCCTCTAATTCGACTTCCGACCAAGCTTCCACGAAAAATTGGAATCCCGTTTCGACGGGTCACGTAAATACCCTCACGACTCGTGCCCACAAAGAGGGAATTTTTCCACGCGTTCGCGGAAAGCGCAAGATGGTGTCAAAGTGGGCCGTGCCTAATTGCGGGATCGTGGAGGCGTGCAGGAAGGTGCAGGGGTTACGATATAGCCTAATGACCGCGGCACGGAGCAAGAGTCCATCATCGGCTTCCTCGAACGCGCGTCTCTGCCAGCTTGCGAGCGGTGCGCTGACCGGAAGTCTCCGGGGCACTGCACTTAAATATGCACGTACACACGGTGCACGAGTCCTCCAGCTAGAGGAACATTAATGGAGATTCGCTTTCACCGTTCTCGCAGCCGACTAGGTCTGTCCTCGTCGTCGCGTGTTCCTCTTCCTTCGACCGGCGCTGCTTCTTCTTCGTCAGCGCGACCGGTGAAACCGGCGCGACCTTTCGGAGCCACCTCCTGGTGACCTTTCCAAGGCGAACGCCGCGGCGCGTAAGTACTTCTCTCCCGTTTCAGGAAGAGAGGTCGACGAGGCAATAGGATTTCGTCCTGGGGTCCGATAAAATTCTCCCAGCGACACGGGGATTCCTGATACCGGGCTTGTTAACATCTCTGATAACACGGTTACACGGCCCCCGATCTCTCGCGTCGTTATCGTCCGCTGGATCGAGCGGATTTTTCCCCAGCCACCTCCGATCAGCTGCTCGAACGGGGTACAGGTTCGTCTTCGCTTCGGAATGGTCCCTCGAGTGCTCGAATTTCTCTCGTTCGACCTTCCTGCTCGATCCTCCGTGATGCAACGAGCGGGGTACTATGGAACGGCGCGGAGTGGTTACGTGGATCGTTGAGTCATTCATGAAAAGTTCGCGTATGCCTATGTAAGTAGATGCAACGTAACGCCGACCTGTTCCTACCATGAATTCCTTTCCACGTGTACACCTCTCGTTGCCTCTCTTCTTTCGGGCTTTCCGTAACTCGTTCTCCCTTAACCCTTTGACTGCCACGTGTTTCGCTCAGGACACCACGGTAATATTTTTATTATTCCGAGCATATAATGGCAAAATAATAATAAATTGATGATACAAGACAATATTCTCACCCATTTAATCGTTTGTCTTATTGGCAGTCACGGGTGACCACCGTGGCGTCCTTGGTAACGATTGACACCCCACTAGCTGTCAATTTTCATCGAATTTTTACAATTGCAAGTAGTTCGAGGGTTCCAGTCAACAATGACCACCATGGCGTGATAGGAGAGACCGTGACAGGTCATGTATGACCAACCAATGGCTGTCAAAGTGTCAATAGACTCGGTTTCCTTTATTAAACGGTCTAATTTAGAGAGCCCTCGTATCGCGTTACCGCGCAATCCTCGCGTTTCACGAACGATCGATAAAGCCTGTGTAGATGTTCGCGTCACGATTTACGGCAATCAAATCGTAAACATAAATCTCCCGCGTATGTTCGAGGTAAAAGGGGACGGAAAAAAGGGGGAGAAAGGGGAAAAAGCGTGGTAATATCGGCGAGATAAGCGGCAGGGGATGACGTTCGAGAAACGGTGCGGACACGTCCGCGAGCGGCGATTTTCTGGAATCGCGAGGTCCGCGGAACGGACGCTCGATATTACAATAAAATCAGCAGGCGCGTAAAGAATTCGCGGCGACTCCTGGCTCCGGCGGCGCTGGTTTTTTCGCGAAATCGCGTGTACCTCAGCCGTGTGGAATGTAGTCCTGGATCGGGCCGTGACTCAGCCTGTCATCCGAATCACCTTGACGAAAGCGATTCGAGAACGGCGGGATTCGCGCGCGATCCTTCGCATTCCAGGTTAAGACCGCGACGCGACATCGCGGATGACGGACCGTAAAAACGCGCGGGCTCGTTAAAGAAATTAGTCGAGCCACGCTGCCGTGACACGACCGCGTCGTGGGCTGCGTTTGGAAAAAGTCATACTCGATCGAAGATAACTTCGGGCCCCCTTCGGCCCGCTTCCTCCGCGTACTTCCTCGCGTACCTCGCCTTTATCCTACGGGGATCTTCAAAACTAATGGCCGCCGGGTTCCTGCCCCTCGGATCGAGCGGGCAGATCACCCGGCGTACGCGCGTTATCTCGTTCCGCTCTACGGGTCGTTTCAAAATTACGACAACGGAATCGGGTCGAACGTCGCAATGCTTCTGTCACTTCGCGGGTTTCCGTTCCATTTTATTCCTATTCACAAGTCTCGAATAGGAAGAGAAATTCTTCCTAGAAATTTTCCAGTCACGCACTATTCTACTGTATTCGTATTTCGCGGGTCTTTTAAAAATCCAGTCTCCCCGTTTCTCGCGCATGCGCCGTGGAAATTTGCGCGCTATCGTGAGTGTTAATACCGCTTATGTCTCCAAAACGTGCTTACGTCGTATTCCATTCCGTTCTACAGGACGTTTCAAAGTTTCAGTCTTTCCGCTTCTCGCGCATGCGTCGTAGACATTTGCGCGCGGTCGCCAGCGTAAATGCCGGTTATGTGTCCGAAACGCGCTAACGTCCCATTCTGTTCCGTCCTACTGGACGTTTCAAAATCCCGCGCCTGTCGTTTACCACGCCCACGCCCAGCAGCGCGACATTCCCAGCAGCCTGGCTTTTATCCAGTCCTCGGACCACGCCATTGCCACGCGGGATATCCCCCCGCTGGAGAGGCTGTAGCCGAAGCGTGTGGAGCAGTGCATGGTGGAAACAAAGTAGCGCAATGACTCTTCGGAAGCACGAATTGGAGTGGACTGGTGGAACGATGTAATATTGTAAAAGGGTATGGCTCGCGCGCGGCCGCTTTGAGAGTCAGCCAGGAAGAGGAGGCAGCCGCGAGTGAGATCCTATCGGCTGATATTCAATGCGATATAACTCATTCTAGGTATGGACTATCCCGGCTACGCCGACATCCGCGGCTCTCGTGTACGTACGAGCGGGCCCGGTCGCGTGTACCGCGAGGTTTATCCAGTCTATAAAGCTGCCGCGGCAGGAGTACACGGTTTAATTCGAAATCGAGGGAAACTTTCGCGTACTTCCTGTCGAATTATGCTGGCGATGGCCCTGTGGTGAAGTTCCCTTCTTCCTACGTTCCATCCGTGAATTCTATCGCTATTCGGGAATCGAATGGAGGGGTTTCAGCTGGGATCAACGAGACAAATTTATTATCGAAGAGGTTAGGTTAGCAGAATTATACCAGTTTGTAGGTGATTCCTGTGATAATAATTAGATAGAAATTTCGATATTGTTTATATAGGATATTTTTAGGGATCTAAGTCGAAGTGATGCTATGTAGAACAATGTGCTAGGTGTAGAAGATTGACAGGCTCTACTAGCTGTCAAGTGTCAAGCGCTGTATAGTTTATTGCTCGGTGTTCAATGGCGTATGTGTCGGTGTTCTTTATTAAATCTGATCACCGGACACGAGGTGTCAGTTGAAAGCCTAATTCGGGGAATTAGGCTTCAGTATTTGGAGTCTGGCTGCCAGATGGGCCGTACGAGGTTGGGGCCAGGCCACGTGAGCTGGTTTCGAGCGACCCCGATTTACTCTGTCGTAAACCGAGGGTGACGCAGCCCCGATCTCATCTCGGGAAGAGTCACCATGAGGGTGACTCTTCGGAGGACATCACCCGGAAGGAAGAGTCTACTACACTACTGACTTTGGCGTAGAGGAAACTGACCTTTCGGATAGGGTTAAAAAGCCCGTGTCAAGTCAGCTACTTGTCACGGAGTTAGTCAAGTGATTAGTCGTCAAGTCCTCAACAAGAGTCTGTGAATAGCTGGTCGAGTCAGTCGGTCAGTTCAAGATACTGAAGCAGTTCTGTCTGTCAGAGTATAGAGCAGTTTGGAGACTATGTGAGCTACTGCGATATACTTGGTACCACGAAATAAATATAATTCTGTCAAGAATCACGTTCAATGCCTCATTTACCATCTCCACCTTGATCCCTACACTCACGACTGAGATCAGACGATCCCCGAATTCGATCGCAATACAAGCAAACTCGAAGACGTTCGCTAGCTTCGTAACAAGGTCAGTGGATCGGAAGATCCATAGGAGACTGGATATTCCAGTCGCGAACTGGACATTCTTCCTTAGTAGCTAAAAATCCTGTCCTAAATTCTCCTCCGACAAAGCTCGCGCGTAATACCTCCGAAAATGGCGGATCCATCGCCAGGATTCCGTAAATACGCGAGTCCCTCTGCATCGAAGCTACTCGATTAAAGTCCCCGATCCGTGCAATCGGTTTTACTGCAAGCGTAACCGAGAGGTAACGGTTATCAGTGTTCTGTCGCCTCCTTTTAAGTAGCTTCCCTCGAACGTAATCCGTTAGTGGCCCAAATAAATGTCATTTGCGAGTGGCGCGGACCGATATGAATTAATTAAAACTCGTTAATGTTGCTGGACAAGAACGTACGCGGTCGCCACTTTCCAACCGTGTCCGTCTCCACCTCGCTACCGTTACTCGATCCGAATTAATTCCGAACATTCCAGCTGCCGCTGGCTCAATTAGCCTTCGATATTTCAATTATTCGTCCCCCGAGGACCTCGTCGGCCACCTTCCACTCCTCGCGTCCTTCTCCGTCTTCGTCGATTTAATTGGACTTCAACCTCGACCCAATAACGACCAATACTCCTTCCTTTTTCTCTTTATTTATCCCCATCGCGACGCCCGTTCGCGGTACTCATTTTTTCCATCGAGATATTCGCCGAGTTACTCTCCTGATCGGAGATATTCGAGGCTGGGCGAGGTCCGACGTATCTAACTCGACCGGATAACCGATTCGGAACGGACACCTGTAATTCCAGGTGACTTCGATACAACCGATATTCAGAGTTCTACTAGACCTCTACAAGACCATCGATGCCGAAGAATCTACGTGGACGAGCCTCGAGTCACTGATCCGTGGAATTGTAGATGAACTCTGAATCACCGGTACCGGTACCCCAGACAAACTCGAAATTTCTGACAATCGAGATTAGCGAAAGTATTGTTACAGGTCACACTTAGATCTCCTCTTCCGTGAGTTCGAAAGATTGCAAAAAGATTCCAAATATACATGACGTAGAGTTATATCAAGCCTAGTGAACGCTAAACGCTGTCAACTCAACTCGCTGAACTTTGACCTCAGACGCCCCTTTTTATATGTATTGGAGTACTATTCTGGAAGTTGGAAATCACCATCCGAATATTCTGGAAGATGCTGGATTACTATTTTCTGGAAGGAACAGTTCGCTCTTGTCATTAGACCGAGTACAGGGTGGGCACGAGAAACTTGTGACAGTATTATATACAGATATCACCTTAGTGATTTTTGAGATTGGACGATATCAGTCACACGATTTAGTTTCCCTGGATGATAACAATGGAAGAGTACCCTGTGAGTACCACGACTTATTCCAGCTAGCGCAACCGTCAAACGTCTGTACCAATTGCTCAACGGAACCACCGCCATCATCGCGTGGACTGTGGACGCGCCAAATAAAGATCGGCCATACCTTCGCGGGACCTTCCAGATCGAGGCCTCGATTACCTTCTGTTTCCGCTCGGGACACGCGTGCTTCTCGTGCAGACCACCTGTCCTCTCGACGCAGCTCGATAAGGACGTTCGATCGGATAAATCACGCAACTCGGTGCGTGCGTATTCGCGTCCGTGTGGCAGTGATTAGCAAAAGAGGCCCCGTTAACGGGCCCCGACGGCGACGGTGACTGGACGAAACGAGCATCGGCAAGAAATGGAATCGACCGGCTCGAAAAGCGCCTCGGTTACGCGCTCCGGCCAAGAACCTCGTGATAAATCGCCAAGGTGCAGCGCGCGGCGCGTGGCTTGCGAAACGGCCACGTCGACTATCGTGCGCCGCTACTTTGTTTTGCTCGGAATGTCGTGAAATGGCGTTTGACGACTAAATGGACCCACGGGCCGACGCTCGCGTTGCGTCAGTCCCGATTGAAATATCGATTCTCGCCGAGTGGGCCCTAGAGTAGGCCCGGCTTTCGACCGTCTAATTTCGACGTCGCACGGTTCGCTGGATCACAGGGCTAGTCTCTAGGTCAATGGACGCGAGTATCGGCAACTCGCCAAGAGGGTTGCGAAAGACGACGAAGAGCTGGTCGATTTTCCTTTTCGAGGAAAAGCTAATTGTACGACGGTTTTCGTGACAGGTGCCTCCACTCGAGAGATACACGATGGATCGAACAGGGTTATTGATCGGGTGATTGATCATTAAGACGGATTATCAAAGAAACATTAGTCTCCCTTTTGTTTAGAGTCAGAGGTACACGCGGGGATTCGTTCGAGAGGAACCGTGAAATTAATTACCCATACGCAATTTGTCATCTTTGGAGTCTTCCTAGATCGCATTTACCGTCCCATGCTCAACGGCTTAAGATTACACGCGTATGACCGACCCAGGTGAATAATCGAGTACTTAAACGTCAAGTGTCAAGAAAAATTTCTTTACAGGGAACGAAGTAATCATTGACTCGTCATCTTCCAAAGCTTTCTCTATACTTTGCCAAGTTCACGAACGCGATTCTAGAAGTCCGATCAAGATTCTGCCAAAATCCTTTGTTGAAAGACGACGTTATACATTGTCACGAGCAATTTGTCTCAATTTCACTGTCATCTTAGGATTCTTCCTAGATCGCATTTACCATCCCATGCTCAACGGCTTAAGATTACACGCGTATGACCGATCCAGGTGAATAATCGAGTACTTTAACGTCAAGTGTCAAGAAAAATTGCTTTACAGGGAACGAAGTAATCATTGACTCGTCATCTTTCAAAGCTTTCTCTATACTTTGCCAAGTTCACGAACGCGATTCTAGAAGTCCGATCAAGATTCTGCCAAAATCCTTTGTTGAAAGACGACGTTATACATTGTCACGAGCAATTTGTCTCAATTTCACTGTCATCTTAGGATTCTTCCTAGATCGCATTTACCATCCCATGCTCAACGGCTTAAGATTACACGCGTATGACCGATCCAGGTGAATAATCGAGTACTTTAACGTCAAGTGTCAAGAAAAATTGCTTTACAGGGAACGAAGTAATCATTGACTCGTCATCTTTCAAAGCTTTCTCTATACTTTGCCAAGTTCACGAACACGATTCTAGAAGTCCGATCAAGATTCTGCCAAAATCCTTTGTTGAAAGACGACGTTATACATTGTCACGAGCAATTTGTCTCAATTTCACTGTCATCTTAGGATTCTTCCTAGATCGCACTTACCATCCCATGCTCAACGGCTTAAAATTACACGCGTATGACCGTCTCAGGTGAATAATCGAGTACTTTAACGTCAAGTGTCAAGAAAAATTGCTTTACAGGGAACGAAGTAATCATTGACTCGTCATCTTTCAAAGCTTTCTCTATACTTTGCCAAGTTCACGAACGCGATTCCAGAATTTCTATTTAAATTCTGTCAAAATCCTTGCTCCCCAAAATATCCCTTGGTCTTTCTAATAGCTCGTGCTTATCCTTCTTGGCACGGTGCAGCATATAGCGACAGATTACGCAAAGACTAGCCAGCTTATAGGTGATTCGTAAACGGCTTTCGATCAGCTTCGTTGGAATCGCACCAAGAGACGCTCACAAAAGGTCTTCCTTCGTTAGCTCTAATAAACCTAACGTTATCATAAATTCTTCTACCGAAATTTCCTCTACGTGTTAAAATGTAAGGCACGAATAAATCCTTCGAATCGCCAAAAAGTGACAACGCTCTCCTCTGCCAATATTAATTTCACCGTGACCCGGTTCCAAAGCTGGAATTTCGGGTCGTCGATTGCACGATAGGAAATCGCGAAATTAATTATCCCAAGACGACGCCTCGATGTCGACGGTGTACAAGAGGAGGGCGGCTCGTGACGAAAGTGAATTTTAAAATCGAGGTCTCCGGCTCGTGCCGCGGAGGACGTCGACCTTAATTCGCGGCTAACGACTCGATTGTTGTCTGCCTACCTTCTTCCATTACAAATGGCAAAACGTTCTCCGCGGGGATCCTGAAACGCGTTCTTTTTTCGCGTTCTCACGGCATTCCGCGCGCCCGTGGTTTCTCAAGTGCCGCCAGACCAAGTGCAAATTATGATCCGCGGAACAACAGCATCACGCCGGTGCAATAGGTTACAAGCCTGATCCTGTTATCGCCGCTATTCGATCTTCGCGAGATCGCAGCCACCGACCTGGCCGTGTCCCACAACCGACACCTCGTGATTTTTCCTAACTCTGCTGTTTCACGTCGTGAACTTTGTCTTTGCCATGATTTAACTCGCGTCTCCCGCGGGGGTGTTCGATCTTTGCAGCAGCCTTTAGGTAGCTTCGATCGTCGTCTGTATTCCTCGACTCGAAGCTTCGCTTGTATGACAGAATATTGCCTCGCCGAAGCGAGCATAAATTTTTGGGAATTTTTGAGGCGATTGCTTGCCAATTCTTCGTTACTATAAATTTAACTGTGGTTGGTTGGAAAATTGTAATCTCTCGTCGTAGGATTTTTACCGTGATTTCTTAACGCGTGGTATTGCTTCGCGTTGAGTACAAGAGATGACAAAACAAGCTACGCAGGATTGCGTTTGAAAAATTGCATAAGAAATTAAAAATTCGGTGTCATTTGCGACGAGATAATTTTGCGATAGGATTAATTAAAAAAGAGGTAGCCTGATCGCGTCATAACCCACTTTCGCACCCCTTAATTAACGGTAATTGGCAGACGATCAGAATTAATAGGCACGGATCGTAACGGTGACACTTTCGAGCCTAAAATGGCTGCAGGTATCACTCGGCGATTTTCCCGTTGGAACACCCGCGAACCTTGGATCGTGGTCCGATTGGTGGCACGACTGAAATCGAGCGACCAGTTCCGGGCGGTGGTTTTCTGTGCCTCGCGTACTCGCCTTAAACCCCTGGCAGGTGGAAATCTAATTAGCATACCGTTCGCTCTCTCAGATCCCTGGTGGATACGTGCACTGTCCCACGACCGGCGGGACATACACGTACGATCCGCGTCAAGTGCAAAAACAAGATGAATTAAACGCTACCAAGCACTGTAATTAAGCGGAAAAAAAAGGACGCAAGTGTAAAGTATGACTGTTCCTGCGCGAAACGGCAGTAAGAAACGAAGGATTATTACAGGATGACGCGGGTATCGCTGATAAAACTCGGAAGAGGAAAAAAGTTAATCGTTGCCGAGTAGGATGGAAAACGCGGGTTTCAATTATCCGGCTACCATTTTCCAGGCGCGTAATATATTATACGAATGTTCGAGCGTGGAACTCGAGGACCCTGTACTCTCATCGTTGCGGCTTCATTAATCACATCACAGATGTAATTTCCATACCCGGTTCAAAGCGTGATTGATTGCGCGTATGCGAGAAAAATCCGCATTAGCTGCGAGTTCACCGTCTCATTAGCCCCAGCGAAAAATC
>NW_016907907.1:456627-483462 GCF_001483705.2 Eufriesea mexicana | reverse complement strand
CTTTTGGGTCAAAATTGATTATCACGTGCCTGGTACGTGGTACATCGATCGGGTCGAAAGTGACTATCACGGGCCTGGCACGTGGTAGATCGGTCGGATCAAATATAAACACCACGTGTCACGCACGTGGTTTGTTGACGTGCCTCACTTGTATTTTTGTAATTTATTAAGTTAACTTTTCTCGAATTCTATTTGTTTTGATAGGTTCGACATCACTAGTAGGTTTGTCGTGTGCGATTGGTACAACTTATGGCGGATTTGCCGATCCACGGAATGACTCAAAGGCTCCGTTTACGTTTCGGGATCACGCCGTAGAATCTTAAATCGTAGGGCAAGAGATTAATTCGCCAGCAAGTGGCATGGAGCCCAACGAAACGTCTGCGACTGCCCACGATGGTCCCCAGAGCCCGCTTCCCACAGACCCAGTATCCTCGGTGCCTGAAAACCCAGCTCGATCGCACGTGGTGCACGTGCAGCTCGCGGCACTCTCACGGGAAAGGCTTTCGAACGGTTTATCCTTGCGGTTTGCGTCGGCCGAGTTCGTAAATCGACGACTCGGAGGAGGTGGCCGGGACTCGTGGATCGTCCGGCTTACGTGGCGATAGATCGCGTTATCGGGCCAGAGACGCGGCCTCTCTCGGCAGAAAGATCGAGCCGTGGCGATAGCGGCGGAGAAACGGACAATTACGAGCGGCCTGCTCGGCTGGCCCGCGCGTTTCCATCCGCGCGTGTCCTTTTCGTCGCTCGCTCGCTCGCTGACGCGTACACGCCGCGCGTTCTGTATCACCGCCGATCGTTGCTCGTCGCGCGAGGAACGCTTTCGCACGCTCCGCGCCGGCCTCCTCTCCATTTCTCCGCGCGTCCGCGCGTTTTTACCAAGCGAATGTGTGCCAAGTGCACGCTCGCGGAACAACGTTTCGGCGGATCGCGATTTCTTCGCCAACCACTCGTGTTTTCGAAAATTTTAAGCGGTTTTCTATCGCGTATAATTCGAATTTCGGATTAGCTCGAGTCAATACTCTGGCTAATGGAAACTTATCGTGGTCTAATTCTCGTTCGCGGCAAGAAAACAACGCTAACGACGTTCTTTGACCTAGAACTTCTTCGTCCCGGAACTGTTCATCGCGACTCCGCTCGGCGGATCTCGAGTAACTTCGCTGCAAACGACGAGTGTTTTATCGATCTCGCGAGAGAATGAGAATTTAGAACTATTCCTGTCCGATTCCTCGATTTCTTCCACCCGAGACTGCTCGTTAAGGCTTCACCTGCAGGATCTTGATCGATTTCAGAAACGACCGATGAATGGTTAATTAAAGAAGAGGTAATGGAGAAGATAAACATAGTTGCCTGAGTATTACAGATGGATACAAATTTAGGACCAGCGCGAGTCAATGCTCGTCTAATAGAGACCTATTCACACCTAGTCCCTGCCAATGGCAGGCAAGCCACGCTACGTGTCAATGACTTCCTCGACCTGGAACTGCTCGTTACGTCTTCGACCGGTGATCGTGGACGATTTTGGAAACGAGGGTTCGGCCAGCCAACCGGTGGGCAGGAAGATAAATTGGACGTCACAGTTTTGTAGGGACGAAATTAGGACGAGCCAGAGTCAATGCGCTTCTAATGGAGACCTATTCGGGTCTATCTTCCGCACTGTGGCCAGCAAACTGCCGCTGCATACCAGTACGCGAAGTAACTCAGGCTAATAATAGTCGGGATTCAGTGATCGAGAGTATCACCGTTGGATCATAGTCCGCGGGAAATCGATCCACCTCTCGGGATTAGCAGGGAGCTACCCTCGCGTCAGCGACCCTATCGCTTTTGCTTCTTGCCCCGAGTATACGGTAGAAGGAACACGATTTCGTACGGGTTCTTGAGCAAGGGTTCGGTAACTATGTCTAAATCAACGTCGAATTTTTAGAAATTTTTTCACCGCCATTTTCTCTGCGTTAATGGCAGAATTATGGCAGAATCGTGTCAAAATTAAAAGACCGAGCGTCGCGATGACAGTGAGCGCATGACAGAAAGTTGGCTCGATCCCCTGGACTCCCAGCCAGGGAGACGCGGAAAACGGAATATCGGAATATCGGATTTTCTGGAAACGCTGCGGAGCAGAACCGAAGCGGAGTCGGCGATGCAACAAAGAGATAACATCGGATCGTCCGCCATTCACCGCGGAGCCGATCCTCCTTGCCCTCTTACGAAGGTTTTCTTCGCCGGCGCTCCGGGAAGAGAGTACAGCTTCTGACGAAGAGGAGCACGAGAATCGTTTCGAGTACCAGAGGAAAGAGGTACTAAACGCGATAACGTTCCCGATGAAGGCTCCTCGTTCACGTAGAATGAAAAATATCGCGAATCGTCCAAATATGGCCGCCACTGGGACCGTAACGGGTTCACCAAAATGGCGTTTTTTTCCATCTCCATCGCGATACCTTACGAACGGCGAGATTCGTACTCTTTCTTCCCGCGAATCCCACTCGCCGATTTGTCGCTCTTCCGCTCCGGGAAGAGAGTACAGCTTCTGACGAAGAGGAGCACGAGAATCGTTTCGAGTACCAGAGGAAAGAGGTACTAAACGCGATAACGTTCCCGATGAAGGCTCCTCGTTCACGTAGAATGAAAAATATCGCGAATCGTCCAAATATGGCCGCCACTGGGACCGTAACGGGTTCACCAAAATGGCGACGCGGGGCTCCGGCGTCCAGCCGAGTCCGTCGAACGCTTGTCTCCTGTTATCGTTGCGAAATGGCATTAAATCGGCGGTTCCCACTCGGTTTCGCAATGGCGCGAGGAATTTTGATACCAGGCCTGGACAAAACGTCGCGGAAAACGATACCAAGCTGCCGATTCGCAGCGCTCTGTCTCCTTCTTTTCACGATCGAATTACCGCAGATCGGATTCGATCTTCTTTCCTCACGGTAGGTGCCAGGGCTCGCGTGTCACGATATTTCATACGCGTACACTCGAGGAAAGCAGTTCTGCGCGGCGTCACGGCGGCTTCCACGGCTCGATCGATCGGATCCGGCGCAAATCGTGGAAAATGTTGGCCGATTGCGCGGTGAAAGGTGGACGCGGGGGAAAAGCGAGAGAGCCGAGGGGAAGAGCGAGCTCTATTCGTAGAACAATAGAGCGGCATCGAGGTACCAGACGATGAAGTCACGACACACTCGTGCTACGACGCTGTGGCCATTTTGCCACGGCCAGATAGCGGCGCTTTAGCGCGCGACGCGCTCTTTCACGACTGCATGTCCTGCGCTGCGGCGGAATCGGGGATCGACCGAACGAGTTCCGTAGAAAACGGGAACCCCGTGGAAACAGACCGTGTCCTGGTAACGTCGCGACGCGAACCTGCAGACGCGCGTGCCCGTAAACGCTCGGTTACCATCTGACGCGAAAAATTCGCGAAAGCAACGCGATACTCTATCTACCTACCTAATTCCTCTGCTCCGTTAGCTGAGCAAGTTGGGGAGATTTCTAGCATAATTTCAGATAAATCACCTAGGATTTAGGACATCATCACTATGAACGCTATGCCGTTCGCACATCTAATCGGGATTCTTTTGTTTTGGCACCGGTAGGACTGACTCAGATCATTTCACAGCGGTTTTTCTAGGTCCTCGGAAGATCATAAATCGTCAAATTTTACTAATCTCATCGTCAGTTCTCACGAGTTCTCGATCCTGTCCCTCTATTTTCTCAAAATTTTGAGAATATATAGTAAAACCTGGTTTTGAGGAGCATTTTCTCGATAGTTTTGCGCATGATACCAACGTGGTGTCATCGGTATTTGCCCGATAGTTTTCTCACGACACCAACGTGATGCCACCCGGCAGTATAGCGTTAATATATATATCGCATCTGTTTCGTTGAGACCAACGATGCGATACAGTTATATCTGAATACCTGGAAACACGTGCGTGAATCTTGCTTTTCTGGAGACAGTGGTTTCACGCGACTTTTCAACAGGAATTGACAGAAGATTTAATGATCTAAACTGATCCAGACATGGGACAGAAATTAATCTTAAAAATGCTATAGTGACGCAATAAGTGAAGTCCCTGTCAAGGAGATTATAAACAAGCACGAGAAATGAATGAAACAAGGGAATACGAAATAAATGACACACTGTATCACGAATAGCAATTACTCCGTTATTAACAGAAACATTATAGAGAAAAATTTGAACGAGTTTTATATACAAGAAACCTTCTTTACAAACCACTAACAGTCGACCCTGAGTATGCACATTAGGTAGCCACTTATCTGCGTTTGTAACATCGGTCACGTGGCAATTTTGGTCATATTTCCCGCCAATTCTCGTTAAATGGAGTATAGTCCCAGAATCGTTGCCAAATAATTAATTCATATCCGTTTAACCATAATCTATATAAATATAGATGAATAGTGAACACAGATAAGTAAGGATAGATAGTGAATTCTTGAATGAAGTATACTAGCAATCTAAAGCGTTCTATCTAACATGGATTAACCAATAAAACGATCAAAATTGACCTAATTTCTTCGACACAATGACGAATATATTCGTCGGACTGTATAATTTGTTACAATTTGCTAAAGGGGTTATTACGCAAGGAATAGTAAGCTGTGTAAAAACTGTACGGAAACTATGTAAATCTTTATTCAACGGGCGAATGGTCAGAACAGAACTGTTCAGGGCCTCGCAGATCAAAAGTCGTCTTCAAGAAAGTGGTGAGAAAAGACTGATGAGACAAAAGATAGAACATTGGGGGAAGGGATCGCCCCCACACCGCTGGAATGTAGAGTTTCCTTATTATTGAATTTTACCATAACGCAATTTAATGTTCTGTCAGGCCCGTCCTCCAGGAAGCACCCAAAGGGTGATATTCCCTTGATCCGACCCGAGTGCGAATCGACACGACCCCGGTAAAAATATCCCCGAGCCTCGTATAAGCGGTTAAACGGATCTGCAGGAAACACGAGCCCAGACTGAAAGACAGGCGATGTTTAACGTATCAAAGAATCGATTGTCGCCGGTGGATCGCGGTGATTCGCGTAATCCCATGGTCCGCGCGAGCAGTGGCACGAAGAAGCCGTGCAGATGAAGAAAGTCCCCGTAATTGGCTCAAACGCGGCCCCGGCTCGACATTTTCACTTTCCGGAGATCGTTGCCCCGATAATCACGCACCTAGCCAACCCCCCGACGGTTCCTCGGCGAATCGTAATTCAACGAGGGATCCCCGTGAATGATAGCCGAGAAAATTGGCGCGAAAACGAGTTACCCTGGGGTAATTTGACGATTCTCCGGAACCGAAATAGCCTGGGAATTTTCTGCACGAATCGGCCGGCGTTCCGCGAAATTTCCCGCAATAATTCTCCCATTAAGGAGAGCGTATTTTTATTTCGGAAAATCGATCGCTTGGATAGAAACGAGGCTATAATGGCATACGATTCCGTCGTTAAGGCTCGCATCCTCGCGAGCGATTAACTATCATTCGCATATAAATTATGTTAATCCGGATAATAACTCGGGTCCGGGGGGCGAGGAAAAAAGGGCGCCTCGATGAGAGACTCGATTATCCGTCTATTCGTGACACGGCAGTGTTAACAGGGAAACTGGATCATCGGCGGGTGTCGCGGGTTAAACGGTGGCCGTTAATCGTATCGATCCGAGCGCCACCTATCGATCGGTTGCCCGTAAAACCGCGCGATCGTAAAGTGGATGACTGGGGGAACGCGTTATGCCAGAGATATTCAAAGTATTCGGCAATTATCCGACCGGTGTCCGAATGGTACCGAGTTATGGGCATAAATCTCGCGATTATAGTCTCGATTTCTTTCGCACTTTTCCCGCCACTTTTCGAGACAATGGCGCGCGAGTTTCTCCCGTGTACCGGCTCGTAAATCAAGTCGGTTTATGCTTCCATTCGGCCGGCGATTACGTACGTATAATCGCGGGATTTTAGTGCGCCGAAAGGAAAGTGGATCGACCTAATTTCCCCCGATAGAAAACAATCGATCTCGCGGATTTCGGGGTTAGCAGATTACACGGAGTTTAAGCACGTTACCCGATAAAAGTTACCGCGCGGATCCCATTTGCGGAATCTGCGCATTCGCGTACAAATCGTGCCGCCTGCTAAAGCTCTCTTAACCCTTTCGCTGATTGGATAGAACAATGCCGTGCACCGCTCGAGGCAGTCGTTTACCTGAAACCCCGCGTACTCTATACCCGGCTATCGAACGCGAAAATATCGAGTTACCCGGAGACAATGAACCGGGGTCCCCGGCAATTATCCCGGCTTCTACGAAACTCGCGCAAAAGCTACTACGGGATACCGAAATAATTCCTGGCAATCGATTCGACTCGATTTCTCTAATGTGCATTACCGCTGGATCTGACGCTGCGACTGGGCGCGATAGCGTGTAACCGAATGGGCCACGCTGAATAACGTAAAGGAGAATAATTAAAGGAGCGGGATGAGAAAGAGGGGGGTAAAAATGGAAACGAAAAGAGTGATTGACGGACAGTTGTGTCTCGTACGAGTTTGTAGTTGCAAGATTCTAGCGAAGAATTCTGGAAGAACTTTACGTACCGCGTTGACGTACTGGGGCACTTACAAATGTAAATTAATTTTATTGTGTTTATTGCGGAATCTTTTATTTTATTTTATATATAGGAGGAATAATTTGTAACTGTGTGACGTGTAGACGGAAATCGGTGTTTTGTGTTTCATTGACTGATCGAAGCACTGTTTCTATTTATTCTTATTCATTTCGCAATTCCGTATGTGAGACACGGGACATGCGCAATCGAATTTCCGAAGGAACAAGATTCAACGATGTTAGCAAAACTGGAGACAAAATGTACAGTTGATAAATAATTGTATTTTGTACAAAGTACTCTAAATGTCCTATTCCATATAACGATTCTAGATAAGAATTAAAGTTACAGTGTGTACGTACTCATACACTTACAAATATAAACTAATTTTATTATGTTTATTGCAGAGTCTTCGGAAATCAGTGTTCTGTTTTCGAGTGCCTGGTCGAAGCACTGTTTCTACTTATCCTTATCTATTTTTCATTTATTTTCTATTTATTTTCCAATTGTATGTGACACGCGGAGCATACGTGATCGAGGATTGTGTCCAAAGGAATAAGTTTCAATGATGTTAGTAAAATCGGAGACAAAATGTACAATTGATAAATAATTGCATCCCGTACAGGGTACTTCAAACCTCTTATTCCGTACAACGATTCGAGAGAAATGTATAATTGATAAATAATTATATCTCGTACGAATAGTATGTACGAAGATTCTAACGAAGAATTAAACTTACAGCGTTTACCTACTCGTACACTTACAAAGGCAAACTAATTCTATCATGTTTACTGTAAATTCTTTTTATTTTGATATATAGAAGAAATAATTCCTAACTATGTGTTGCGTATACCAAGATCGACGTTCTGTTCTTGATTAACTGATCGAAATGCCATTTATATTCATCGTTTCTGATTTTTCCTGAGTATGTGTGAGACGATTAGAAGAAATGGAACACCTCCACTGCGACTCCCTCCCAAAATCAAGGAATAAACGCATGGTACTGGCTTTCCAATCTAACCTATTGCAATCGGTGAACGGACATATTTGTTTATCGGCAAGCATTTCCGCCATCTCAACATCCGCGTTGTAGGTCGAAACAGCCGAAGAACTCGCAACTCGCGTGGCATTTCCACGAAAACGATGGCGAGTGCAAGCACCGCGGAGAACAACACCTAGATCAAACGTTGCTTTCTCCCGTGGCCGGAGGTTGGCATTACCGAGCGTTCCAGAGATCGATTGCCTTATCGATAATTAGCCTGGCACGAGCACCGTGCCAGACCTCTGTTTCACCGCCTGACCCTACAACGGCTTACCGGGACTTCTGGCGACCACGGAATTCCTCCAGTCGCGAACTTCTCCTTTCCAACGCGTTCGCGAATTTCGTCGGGGAGAACTCGCCGTGTTGCTCGGTGCTCAGAGCTGCTCGGTAATCCTCGTCGGCATTAATCGGCTCGCGAGTCGCAAACTAGCTGCCTAGATTTCGAAGACTCGGAGACATCGACGAAGGATTGCCAAACACAGAAAAGTACGCAGCCAGGGGAGTACTTATCTAAGGAAAATCGGTGAAAACCAGCGTTCGTTTTCCTAGTTCTCCTCGTTTTCCCCGAGTTCGAAGGATTCGTGGAATATCGTAGACCTAGCGATTAGGGGTGCACGCGATCCCTTCTAGGGTAACTTCTCGAGATTATAGTTAATAAAAATCGGCCTACTGGCGTTATTATCTCGAAGTCCCTCTCGACTACTCCAGACGAATAAGAGAAAAGAAGCGAAAGGATATTTCGAAGAGACGAAGGAGTGGAAGGGAGCGCGACGCGATCGAAGAAGCAACGAGCGCGTCGATTAGCGCGAAGCGTAGGTGGACCCAAGTTGCGCGGCATTTGCACGTGTCGCACGTTCCCCGGGCGCCGAGGCGACGACGAGGAACGCGGAGATAAAAATGCTGGGGCGAAAAAGAGGGACGAAGAGAAAAGAGGCGGAAGAGGAAAAAAGCGGAGAGGGAAAAAAGGAAAAAAGACGAGACAGCGAGGAGAGGGAAGAAAGGAAGGACGCGTGCAGGAAGGGCCGCCTTGAGGCTTTAAGAGGCAGCTCACAAAGGGAGGAGGGAAAAAAAGAAGCAGCGACGTGCGTACGGGGCATAACTCGCGAATAATGCGCCGTTTTATACGGGCGTACGTGAGCGAGCCGTAAGCAAATGCATTTTGCAGCAGCGGGCCTTAAGCCGCGCTCTCGTGTACGACGTGGCCCGTGCTCGTGAACCAACCTTGCTCGTCCCGATCGTCGTTATAGTAGAGATACGCTCGTTAAAGGCTCGCGCGAGAGGGAACGCGCACGGGTACCATTCCACGAGGATGTTTAACAAGAACTCGCGAAAGGCCTCGATGACTTGTCTTCCTTCAATATCGTTCAATTAAAAGCTCGTAAAGTTCTTTGATACAGGGTGCACGCGGTCCAACCGCCAAGCTATGAGGATCCGCCCTTATGCCCTGGATAACACTCTCCAACGAATTTTCACTTTTTCTCTCATCTGGAATATCCGACAAGCGATTCTCGTGGAGCCTGCTTTCCTGAACACGAATCGATAATCGAGATTGCTCTGTCACTCGCAGTTTTCGAAAAATGGAATAAGAATTTATAAAACGTGGATAAATTATTAAATTTATTATTAATAAGAAATTGTTTAAAACGTAAATTTATAATAAAAGTGAAAAGATATAATAAATTATTGGTTATTACTTGAATTTGTAAAGAATTTATATCAAAATGTTCCAATAATTTATAAAAGGTTTATAAATTACCGCACTGATTGTTAATAACAAATTAATATTGTTATTAACAAATTGTTCGCAACGTATATTTATAGTAAAAGTGAAAAAATTAATAAATTATTGGCTACGAGAATGGAAAATTAGTAATAAATAAAATCCACGAAGTTCGAAAATTTCTGATCGGGGTGGGGGGCCCGGCCGATCGGCGGCTATATAAAGGGCGACGCGACGCAGCAGACCTCATTTGTCGGTTCGACTTCGCGGGTGTAATATCTAAATTTTTCCGTGTGCGCGAAGGGTGGGGGGTCCGAAGTGAGGTTGGGGTTGGCCACCCCACCCACGCCCTCCATCTTAAACCATTTAATAATTTTTTTTTGTTTTCAGCTATTAATAATTTTTTTTTTTGTTTTCAGTTGCTAATTATTTTATTTTTCTTTCAGGTTTTAATAATTTTTTCTTTTTTCAGATTTTTTTTGGCTTCTATTTATTTTTATTTGACATTGGAATACTTCGTATAATATTCGAATGTTCTCGTCGTTGGTTTATTTATATCTCATCGTTAGGTTGTTTATGTCTCATAAGAGGTTGGGGTGGTCCACTCCATACACACCCCACCTCTTAAATAATTTAATAATTCTTTTCCAGGTTTTAATTATTTCTCCCTTTTCAGATTTTGTTTTTGGTTTCTATTTATATTTATTTAAGCATTCGAATATTTCGTATAATATTCGAATGCTTCGTCGATGGTTTCTTTATGTCTCATCGTTGGGATGTTTATATCTCATCGTTGGGTTATTCATGTCTCATCGTTAGGTTGTCAGTTTTATTTGGTTCATCTTTGTAATTTATATTTGTTTCCTATTTGTATTTGTATATTTGTATTTATTATGTTTTACTAATCTCTTACTAACCCATCCCTTTTCAGCTTTTCAGGTTTTTCAAGACATTGTTGGATGATGCGGAATGAGTGTGTGTAGACCTAACTAGTTATAAGTGGTCATAAGATAGATTCCTAGACTAAGTCTCATGTGCGCGCTATCCGTTCAAAGGTAAACCACCTAACTTGGAGCGAATATATATTTTCCCTTATCCCTCTCGCTTACCAAACAGAACATAATTGTTCTCGCGATAAACGCGATTGTTCTTAAGTACCGACTAGCCTACGCTACGTACTTCCCGTGTACTCGTCAGCTCCACGCCTCGTAAGTCATTCTCACGACTCGTCTCCGACACTCATTTCTGCCACTGTCAATCTCGTCATGCATCGAGATCTTTGGTGGCCCTCGGGCTGGTGAGGCATCTGGGGCAACACGAGGGTCCGCCGACCTTAGTCGTCCTGGGTGCCAATCCGTGCACACGACCGGGGGATGGGCCCTGCAGTCGGAATCATTGCAAGAGCGTGCCTGCCTGCCCCTCTAGCACTTGGTGGCTATGTGGTTATGTTTGCATAGAGCCGGGGTATGGAGCATGCGCGTGATTCCGACTGTTAGGCCTCGCATAGGACCCTCGGATTGTTTCTGGGTGTTCCACTGGTTCGTTGGCTGCCTTAGGTCATCGAGTAAGCCATGGCGAGGTCGGCGGTGGCAGGGTGGGCAAGGCCCGATCGGGAGGGTGCTGAGGTCGGAGTTGTCTTGTACACGGGAGTGCGTGGCGTAGGCTAGTCGGTTTTTCGAATAATCGCAAACTTTTCGTAAGACACGAAATATAATAGTGTCAGTAGAGTCACTTTAACTTAATTCGCTCCAAGTTAGGTTAGGTTACCTTTGATACGAATAGCACCAGTAGGCTGCGCCACTAGGGCGCATGTCGGGTCTCGATGCGTAGCCACCTCCACGTGGTGAGACCTGGTAATTGGTATCGTTTTCCAAACAGCAATCCTTGGTAAACGATACCAAGCTAAGAGCTACGCACCAAAGTTGAAATACTAGTTATAAGCTAGTTATAAGTTAGTTACTAGTTAATTAATTTCAATTTCTTTTGTTTCGTTTCGTAGACTGTCATACGTTTTCCCATCGCACTTGGTACTGAGATAACTCGTAACTACGGCACTGTTGAGACCAGAGAAGCGAGCATGCAAGCTCGGCTTGTTTTAAAAATTTGATAACCAAGTATAACTATTCAGAAGTACAAATAATTATAATTATGAACGGAAAATAAACCCTAAAAGAATTACCCGATGGACATTACAAATTAAATTTCGCGTTGAACAGTGTAATCTCCTGTGGAACTACGATGCGATTTCACGCGATGCGAGCAATTTCACTCCGGCAGGGAGAATTCTCCGTTCGGGTCCGGGCATTGTGCCACAAATTCGGTGTCGTTGGAAAGAAAATAACACGATCCGTTCTAACATCCATCGTAAGTCGACTCCATCCCTATTTATTCCGATGCAACGGGAAATCGTCGATTTATCATTCGCGAATCGAACTGATCCGATCGATACTATCAATATGGCCACAGTTGTCCGACTTGGACAGAGCCAGGTACGTGCGCGTTGAAAAAGGTCAGAACGCGACGTCCTCGAATCGCTGGCTCGGAAAAAACGAAACCTCCGCGACGCGGATAGCCGATGCTCCGGATTTTCTACGAATTAATATGATCGGCCACGTAGCCACGCGCCCGTGCCTCCATTGTGGTTCTCAAGCCAGTGAAAGCATAGCATTAGAGACGTGCCACTTGTTTTTCCTCGAAAACGAAAAAGAGAGGAGGGAGAGAGGAGGGAGAGAGGACGAGGAGAATCGGCGAACGAAGCGGGTGGACGCGGAGGCGAGGAAAGCGAGAGAGAAAAAGCGGTTAGCGATCGGCGCGGGGACAACCAGGCGCGGCCATTATGATGCAAATGAACGCCACCCGAGGAATTTTACGCTCGGCCTCGATTCTTCCTCTTTTTTCCCTTTTCTCTTTCTTTCCTCCTCCTCCTCCTCCTCCTCCTCCTTTTTTCCAGCGCGCATTACGGGTTCATTAGAGTGTGCCAATTTCTTCTCGCGTTTCTCGCGCAGCCCGTCTGGGAAAATATCTTTGCGCGCGAATTCCCCGGCCGATCCAGGCCAGTCCCGCTCGCGAGAACGAATTGAGCCAACGTGCACGCGTTAATTGGCTAATTAAACGGGGCCATGGCGTAACGCGTGACCAGCACTCGGATCCGATCGACGGCCGATTCGCGGATCGACCGGGGATCGAAAGTACCGCTGGAATTAAACGCCGCGCGAAATACAATAGGGGAAAGGATGACTCGACGCGCGAGCTTAACGCGAGAGTCGCCGCGAGTGTAACCCAGATCGGAAATAGCCTAAACCGAAACGGTCTAGGCTTGATTTAGATTCGACTTTGCTCGTCCAGCGTCACTGGGTCTAATGGATTTTAAGCCTGGCGACGCGTGAACTTTGCGGACCTCGTCCGCTATTAGCGAAGAGCTAACGAAGTTCGTATTTCGGGATTAACGCCGATGATCATCGATGATCGTCGATGATCCTCGTTGGAGTCATTGTCGACGCTACGAGGGTACCATCTGATAATCGGTATACTCGAATTTCTCTTTACGACCCATTTTCTCACTATTTGTCCACTAGATAAGGGATTAAACGACGATTTTTGCTATGTAGCAAAGAGGAACGTGAAATCTCACCGACTTGGTTAATCCTGACGATGTAAACGATCCAGACCAACTGCTACCGTGTAAAAATATGAAATTTATTCGCGTATTAAAGAATAATCAACTAAGTGCTAATAATTCATTATCATCGGATACGGTCCATCCAAAATGGACGTTTTCCTCAAACTTACGATTCCCGTATTAATTCGCGAGATTTCGAGTATCGTCGCGACACCGTCGAACCTGGTACAGCCGCTTCGAATCTGTCTCATTATCTAGAAGCAAGCACGTAACCAAATAAACGTCGAAGCAATTTGGACGCGTTTACGAATCACGTAGGTGGGTGCGTACAGCAGCGAAGACACCAGCGAAGCTGATCCCAGAGCAAGAATAAAATTCGCACGGCAGTGGAGCGGGACCTCGAACCCACGTCCCGTACGCTTAAACGCGATCCGGAGTCAAGTACTTAAAGACAGCACGACTCGTTGCGCACTTAACGCGACCCAAATACGGTGCAATTTGCCCAAAGTCCAGCGACGTTAGACCCATCCAGTTTAACCCTGCCCACGTTCATAATCCCGGCCTAGCTCGGCACGAATACCACTTTCGTGCCATCGTCGTCTTAATACCCTAGTCCACGTAATTCTCCACGACGTCGGGACTCCTTCAGCGACTAATTAATGCTAAATTTACCATTTTCGGAGCTGCGCAGGCTTATCGCGATCGCGAGGCAACCGGGGGCCCATTGAGCCGCGAGGATCCCAGCGACGCGAGTAGATAAAACGCAAATTCTGTCATGGCAGTAGCGTACGATTCGCGTGGGACGAGATCGGCCGACAAAAGGAAAGCGCTGGTTCTTTCTTCACCTGATAACGCTGTTTTCTCGACTCGCGAACAGTCGAGGCTAACAACGAGGTATGCCGGTTACGCAATGGAACGCGTCCCCGTGTGCGCGTGTGTGTGTATCGGTGATGCGTGTGTGTACCGATTGTGCAATGAAACGACGGTGTAATCTGGGTAACGCAACGTTCCCAAAAGAAACACGGGCAGCGTTCTCGTACCCTGATTGCGGGTATTATTTAAAGATCGCCGAAGCAGATACGGGAAGAGCCGGCTGGAAATCGGTTGACAAACATCCACGCGCGTATGGTTGTATCGGCGCACACACGCGCGCGCCACGCGTGCTGATTTAGCAGGTAACTCCGTTTCGACGCACACGCTGTGTCATTACCGTTATGCAACTAATCGCGAGTGACGGCCGGGGCATCCGGTGGCTGCCGATCGAGCGATTCGCGAGCGATTCGCGGCCGAAGGACGTCGAAACGCGGAAGGGGTCCGCGGAGCGTGCAGAAATTACGACCGTCTTCGATCGTAATCGCGAGACGCGGAGGAACGGAGCGTCGCGATGCCTTATCGACGAAACCGTTGCCTCTTATCGCGGCGAACGGTTACGACGACACCGAGGCCACCGACGACTGCAATATTCGTTTGCCTTATTGCGCACGCGGCATAATATGCCCGATGACTTCACGAGTCCGTTTCCATGCTTAATGCCGCGTTCTTTTACGCCACGATTTAAATACAAAGCCGCCGCGAGAGAGCCGACTTCTCGTTAATTCCTATTCGAATGGGATCTGGATCTCTACGA
The DNA here is from genome assembly GCF_001483705.2 of Eufriesea mexicana. NCBI lineage: Eukaryota > Metazoa > Arthropoda > Insecta > Hymenoptera > Apidae > Eufriesea > Eufriesea mexicana. The sequence goes on along the minus strand of NW_016907907.1, from coordinate 468,874 downwards.
TCCAGAAAGATAGGATGGATCTCGTAACGATCGGTGACAGGTCGAGAAGAATTAAAGAGACATAAAGGGAGTTCCGCTTTGCGATCGGAATGTGCGAATTTCTGGAAAAAATTTCGAAAAGTAAGCGACCGAGACGTTCGAGGTCTAAATATGGCGAAGAAATGCTGAGAGGGAATTCGAAAAACGATGTCGCGTTCGTAAGACTCGGTGAAAATGCGCGTCGCGACACGCATGAATTAACAAGATCTAGTTAATTAAGGAGCCCCGCCATGATGGTGCACGGAGAGAGGAAGAGCAAGCGAGAGAGAAGACAGCTGTTACGCACCGTTCGTCGTTTAGGCTTTAAAGGCCTTTAAGGCCTTAAGGCGCCTTCTAATTATTCACTTTCTCCGACGTCTCGCGGTGAAACGAGCGAGATTTACAGGCTCGCGTCTCGCTCGGTGTAATTTCGACGATAGTTCGAACCGGCGGGAACGACAATGCTCGATTCCACGAGCTTCCGGGTTCTTCGCCACCGCGGGGCTCCTCGTTTGTCGGCCCTTAGACGATCCGCCATTTCCTAACCTCCGTCGCGTCCTCCATTTTGCCGACCGCTCGCTGACGCCATCTACGTTACCCGATAATCGCTACCCGCTTTTACGTTCGATTCTATTAACGCGAGGCGAGTCCGAATATGGAGCATAATCGAAGGCTGAAGGTCTAGGAGGTGGGCATCGAAAATGGGCATCCTTTTCGTTAAACGAAACGACAGTGATTTAACGAGAGTGAGTTGGGAAACGTTGGAATACGATGTCTGACTTTTCGGATGATATATGACCAGATAATGCCTACGCCCCTGGGGCCATTTTTTCGTCTAATTACATAACCTCTGCTTTTCGTACCTTTACCCAACGTTAACCCTTTGACAGCCACTGAAGTATTTTTATTATTTATTTATTTATTGAAACTTAAAATATGCACACACCGAACAGGACAAGCTATACAACAGACGATAAAAGGTACAACAGTATACACCAAATTACATAGAAAAAATAAAATTAACTAGAACAGGATTACGTAATAATAAATAATGGCACGAAACGATGACAACGTGTTCTTATGTGGTCCCTAACAGTTTGAACAATTGGGCCTCAAAATTGATAATATTATTAGAAAAGGAGTTAACTTTTGTAAAGAAATGGCAGATTTTGGTTGCAGATTATTCAAAGCATATAATGCTCCGGTCACCAATGACCACCATGGCGTCACAGGAGAAGCTGTGACTGGTCATATATGACCAACGTGACTGTCAAAGTGTTAATAAACGCGTCTCCGCTTTGTTTCCGCTTTGTCCCCGAATTATTTCCGTCTATTCTCCTCGTCCTTCTTCGATTTCTCATCAATTCGATCCGTAAGATCGTTAACGAACGGAAGACCGGTCCCATCGGAAGATTCGCGGTGCCATTTTGGCACACAGGAAAGCGACGAGGTAAATGGATCGACGAGTCATGGATTATAACGAAAACGACACCGGACGATCGAGCTGTTCACCGGTTCTATTCACCGATGCCCAAGGTGATCGACGAGGACTGCGAACCGGAAGACGAATGCCCATTCTTCGCGGAAGGATGAAAAACTGACGGAAGACCAGTCACAGCTGTCATAGAAAATCAAGGGAGAGTCTGTTGATCGAGGCCAAACACGGTCATCCATGAAACCGCTTTCTATTCCTGCGTTTCTCGACAACGGCCTCTGCAACGCCGCCAGATTCGATAATCGATCGTTTAAACTCGCTCTTCGCGCCGATCGATCGCCAAGCGTGTACTAGAACAGCGATATACAAGCTTCCGATCGATTCCAGCTCGAAGATAGCTATCTCCACCTGGACCAGATCGATTCGACGAGTGTTTCGAAGAGGACCAAAAGGACCAATCTCTTTCGCCGATTCGCACGCGTGCGCCGAAATGATCCATGGGCATAAGCGAATTACGCGCTCGCGCCTCTCCAATTACCGATCTTTAACTTGAACTTCGGGTGAAAATCGAATTAACTCGCAGCCAATTACTATTTAATCGCCATAATCCACGTTTGGCAAACGAAGCGTTAGAAATCGGTAGAATTCTCAGTGCTAACTCACTCGTTGTAAAATAAGATCGGATAATAAACAGATTAAAAATGAAAATACGATTTATTCGTATTTCTAACGAACGAAAGCGAGGATTCGAAAGCTTTCAAGTGTCTTGTTGAAAACAGAAAGGAAAAGAGACGAGACGTCTGAAAAATATTAATTCCCGTGCTGGATCGGTAGAGTCCGCGAGTGATACCTCTGCCGATTTCGAGGACGCCGATTTCTCTCTAGCTCACTGGCTAACCGGTGACAACGTCTGTGAAGAAGAAGAATCGCGGCGATAACGGAGCGGAAATTAATATAGCAGTGGATCGGCGCGGAACGGGAGCCGAGGATCGGCGCACGATCGGCATAAATCTGGCCGGTGCCGATGAAGGACTCGGCGATCTCGTGCCGGCGAAATCGACGGTATCGGGGCTCTTATCGATCCGGGCGTGGGGAAAAATCGGTACGAAGCGTTAAAGGATCGTGCGTCGCCGTTTGCCGGAGAAAGTTTAGAAAGGAACGGCCGATCCGTAGTTCGCGGTCGTAAATATAAAACGGGCAGAGGGGGAAAACAGCGGAGGATCGGTAAGCAAGGGGAACTGTTTACATTTCGCAGTCACGTATGTACGTACGTACGTACGCGGGAAGTTGGCGCGAAACGAGAAGAGGAGCTCGAGGACGAGCGCGCGTATATTCGTCGAGGACGAGAAATCGAGCTGCGATGGAAAGGGAAAAATAAGCGAAAAGAAAATCGGTATCGATCGGTTTCAGCGCGGGATCGAACGCGCGGGGTTGCACGCTTATCCTCGCTTTCTCGATAATGAGAAAATTGCGCGGTTCGATCGATCTTGTAACACGATCTCGCGATCACGGACTGTCGATAAGGCCCCGCGTAGCCCGAGGCATCGGAACGGAAGTGATCGATGGGCCAGACGCGGCATTTCCGATCTCCACCTCCGATCGTTTCGCCGAGCTTCCGCGGCCTAACGAGAGTTACCTTTGCACCGGTCGTACGGATAAACGATTTTCGATCGGACAATTACGATTTTTCTCTTACCTTCGTCCGGTTCAGCGGATTCGAGAAGTCCCAGCCCGGGGCGACGAACAGGTATCCGCATTTTGACATATTCCTCGTTGCCTGTAACAGAAATATGGATCGGTTTAATTTCGGTTTAAGGTCCGGGACCCGACCAGAGCCGGGGGACGTTGATTAATAGCGGTAGTCGTTAGCGTTTACCGTCTAGTCGTACCATTATTTATCGCGTTAGACCGTCGGCACGACGATGATATAATTCCGATGAAACGATCGGGAATAAATACGGATTCGTTAGCTCTTACGAGTGTCCCTCGATGCCGGAACGGCAAAGAAAGAGGATAGGCTACGTCGTGGCTAATCGTCGCGGAGAGATCGCTATGAATCCGAACGAGTCACACTTGGTCGCGTGCATTATGCGTTTCGTCACGTTGCATCGAACTTCTGACGTCGTTATTATTTCTATCGGGTACAAAGACTTTCTACGTAGTTTCACGTCGCGTGCGACTCCCAGCTGTAGGCGGACACCCGAGAGATATGCACCGCTAACGAAAGAAGCGTGACCGTCGATGACACATATCGAAGGAATCAAGGTAAAACCAGACTAGACCTCGATATTAAGTAGGAAAAAAGAAAATAAGTCGCCGATATTAACATAATCGCCACACGTCCACGATTACTTTACGCAATTTTCTGTTCACTCTGTCGCGCACCACGTATGCTTCTTCTTCTCGAATTATTCGTCATAAATGCAATTAGAGGTTGGTGCCAAATTTCAGAAAAATTTGAAAGCCTAAGTCAATCGTTTTGGTGGTCCATATATAACTCTGATAAAATATAAATCACGGTCATATAACGTCATCAAGCATTGACAAACTCGAAGAACCCTTAAGAACCCTTAAGAATCCTTAAAACAATTAAAGACTTGGAATTTTTGGGATTAACTGCACGGAAATATATTTTAAACTACGTACAGAAGAAATAAGACGAATAAAAATCATAAAATATCGGCAAACCAATACGTCCACGATTACTTTACGCAATTTTCTGTTCACTCTGTCGCGCACCACGTATGCTTCTTCTTCTCGAATTATTCGTCATAAATGCAATTCGAGTTTGGTACTAAATTTCGCAAAAATTCGAAAGACGAAATCAATCGTTTTGATAGCCCATATATAACTGTGATAAAATATAAATCACGGTCATATAACGTTATCGAGCATTAAGAAACTCGAAGAACACTTAAAAACCCTTAGGAACCCTTGAGATAATTAAAGACTTGGAATTTTTGGGATTAACCACACGGAAATATATTTTAAACTACGTACGGAAGAAATAAGAAGAATAAAAATCATAATATATCGGCAAACCACTATCGGACTCACCCCTCCAGTTCTCCCTGCAACCCCCTTCATCCCTTCGCAACCGCGGCGTTGCGAGTATCGGGTAAGGGGTTGAAAAAAATGAGAGGCACGGAATAATTATTAAAAAAGTTGGGACGCGGACATTGCACGGAAAACATAAGCGGAATATCAAGCACGGAAAGCAATCTGCCGTGGCTTGTCCGTGGAACGAGCGAGCCGATCCCCGGCGAGCTAATCAAACTTTCCAACAACGCCGCTGTTGCACGGCGGATCCTCTTCAAACTCTATTATTATGTTTAGAGGAAGATTTAGGGGCTACCGTGGCGGGTATAGGAAAAACGACGAAGAGAGAGGATGGAAGGACTGGTTTTTGGAAAGAGAGGAGGCGGCCATTCAGGTGGAAAGGAAAGTCACGTGAGCAGGTACAATATCTCCGAGGAATCTTAAATCGGTCATTCATCAAGAGCACCGTGGCGTACCCTCGTCGTACCCTCGCTGTACCCTCGCCGTACGTCTCGCGTAATTTCACGTGCTGCCTCCTGTCGTTGCGACGCGTTCCAAAGGCTAGGAGTGCACGCGATCCTGTCTGGAGACTATCGAATCGCGAGGGAGGGTTGAAAGAACGGTCGGAGATTGGAAACGTGGCCATTCGGAGCGTTTCCAGACGATCGAAACTGTGGAATTTGTGGAAACGCGAAATCCAGCCGACGAAGAGTTTGAAAACGCTCGAGTCGGAACACATGCGATGTCGAAGCTCTGCGAACGAAAGTGTAATTACCGAGATATTCGAAAGGCTAAAAAATGGAGAAAATAGGAGATCGAGATGATACGCGATAGCGCAGTCAGTAGAGTGTTTAAAGACACTCGAATGCGAAGAAACGCGAATGGAAATGAAAATTACCGGGATATCGAGAAAATCTCGAGGAAATTCTTGGGAAGAAATATGATATTAAAAGGATGAACGAAAGCATCGAACGAGACATTGTTAAGCAGGGAAATAGGGGAAATGAAGAGGAAAGGCGGGATCGAGAGGATGGGTATCGAAAGTGCAGCCGCAGCCGCGGTCTTGGATTTTACGATTACTCGGCAACCACTGTGCAGCGATTCGAGCCAATCTAAGAACTCTTATCTAGGATATCGAGCGTTATCCGGATTCCTGGGGAGAAAAGAAAGAGATTGCTGAAACGATCGGGTACTTTCCTCTGTATTCATCCCGTTAATTACACCCGCGGCCTTTCCATTCGGCGCTAACGATCCCGAACTGTATCGAATTCCCTGGATGCTGCCATACCGTGTCAAAATTAATATCCTCGCTCTAATATGGAACCAAAGTGGCCACTTTCCTCCGAGCGTGTATCACTCGCGGTCGAAGCTGAATCGACGCTGAACCGAAGCTTAACTGACGGTGAACTAGAGATTAACCGCAGCTTAACCGACGGTGAACCGACGCAGAACCGACGCAGAACTGAAGCTTAACCAAAGCTTAACGGACGGCGAACCAAAGCTTAACCGATAGTGAACCGACGCAGAACCGGCGCTGAACCGAAGCTTAACCGACAATGAACCGACGCTTAATCTAAGTTTAACCGAAGCTTAACCAACGGTGAACCGACACACAACCGAAGCTTAACCGAAGCTTAACCGAAGCTTAACCAACGGAAAAATCGAAACTCTCGTTTCCACGGATGTTCTCGTCGCTACTCGAACGGAACACACTGGAAGAACCAGCGAGGCCTCGTCGCGCAGCGCGACAATATTTCTCCCGCGTTTCCCCGAAGGACCGCCTTCGAGTGATCGTTTTCCTTGGAAATATGTTAATGAACACCGCGCCACCTCCTTCGCGATGCATTATTCCACGGAAACCGCTTCCGTCCGTCCACGGACGGAAGCCAGTGCCGCTGGTGGTCGACAGGCCCGTCGCTTTCCAAATTATCCCCATATATCATAATTAAAAAAACAACCAGGGATTCCTGCGAACCGATATCGCGAGGAAACGAAACGATCTCGAGGAGATACGCGCGCGTCACTTTCGCTCGTTACGAAAGCTGCATCTGCGGCCGAGAGCCAGCGAGAAGGGAACGAGCTACGCGAGCGAGCGAGCGGTTTTTCCTCTCGCTCGACACGTCGAACCACCGACGAGCCACGACCAGCCTCGCGAAGCGGGCCTGCAATTACACGCTCCGCGACCGACGTTCGACAGCCGAAGAAATTTCACCTAGAATGACGCGCGACGACCCAGATTTCCCGTGATTAATACGCCGGCCAAGGTAATTGGGATACACCGAGCCAAGGGGGTACCCATTGTCCGCGTAACGAGACTTTGCTTTTGTCGCGACGCTGGTCGAATTAGAAATCGGCCGCGATCGCAACGCGTTCGAGACGAAACGAGGCAACCAGCGATCGTTTTAAGAGGCTCGACGCGAGTCTCGGTCTCTGCTCGAGTGCGATAACTAGTCGTGAAATGCCGCATCCACGGACAATTTCACGGCAATTTGCGCTTCGCAATTTCTTCGCTGCGAATAGTTACTGTCGCCTTGTTTAAGATTCCACTTTCGTAATCTCGCCTAGCGAGGTCTATTAATCTTCCTTCTGCTCGGCGCCTCCATCTCCCCGTCCACTCGTCGAGCCTATTCCCCCAACGAATGTCCCTTGTCAACGAAATTCCCAGGACCCGAGGATACTCGCGAATATCCGCGGGGGGAGAGGAAAAAATCGCGATACGTCTCGGTTACCGTGGCTGACGATCGTTTTCCAGTGCGTGGCAATCGCGAAACGAGGCGATCATCTGGCCTCTACTGGCAAGAACGAGAATTCGCTCTGCTTTATGGAGGAATAAAGTCGACCAGCTCTCTCCCGCTGCCGGAGAAAGAGCAGGCCGCGCGTTCCCCGCGAGCGCGTCTTTCTTTGGAGAAAATTACAGTGTACCCTTGTATGGGCTAAACAAAAGATCACGGCCACCGAGAAAAAGCCTCGATGCCTAAGCACGTGGAATTCCACGGTGTAAACTGGCCTAACGGAAATCTCGTACGCGATAAACTAATTTAACCCTTTCACGATCGAGCTAGAGTCCCTCTCGGGCAAGACTCTGCCAAATTTACGAGCCAGACGAGTCTCTGCTCAGCTAGTTCTATTCAGGCTTTATCATGGGGACTTGGATATTAATTGAAGCTAAGAAAACGTGTATTATCCCGATGAAAGAAGATTTCACCGTTTCTAGCTCCGTAGAAAGATATACCAGTGTCGAGGAGTAAAATCTTTGGCAGGATGTTTGACAGGATTACTCGAAGGACGATGTCCATCGAGTTTGGCGTCAGGAGACTTCGCGAAACGCGATCGAGACACGATCGAGACGCAGAAAGTGTATACTGCCCTGATAAAAGAAGCTTTGACAGTTTCTAGCCCAGTCTAAAGATATACCAGTGTCGAGGAGTAAAATCTTTGGCAGGATGTTTGACAGGATTACTCGAAGGACGATGTCCATCGAGTTTGGCGTCAAGAAACTTCGCGAGACGCGATCGAGACGCGGAAAAAAACGCAATCGACTGTTGTTCTTTCGAGGGAGTACCTCGGATACGATGATGACAGGCTTTTGGAGAGAACGTAGGAAGAATTTCGTTCGTTCTTGACGGTATTATTATGTATCGTTACTCTGGTATGCCAAGCGCGATCGTATCACCGATCGGGTATCGAACACGATGGTTACGCTACTGTTAATTTGCGGCGGCACTCGAGATACTCGGTTTTGCAGAAACAGTAAGCGACAGAGGACTGAAATTAAGTCCTGTTACAAATTAGTGCACGGCACAGTAGACATAGGCATAACATCGCGTTTAATCCGTCCAATGTGCACGACGATGCGATCGACCTGCAACCTGGAACCCGTTTAACCAATTACGTACCAAGGATTTCGCCTTACGGATCGAAGGTTGATCGCGTACACGCTGAATTCGATTATACCAGGCCTATCGCGCTCGACATCGCCGCGAACGTTGGATCGGCTTCGCTCGCGTTACGAAAACCACGCGAACCACGCGTGTGCCCGCCACGCTCTTTCGCAAGAAAGCAGGAAAGTATGCATAATCGCGAAACGGTGTTCCGGGAATGCACCACTCCGGATTCACAGTCCAGTTACCTTATCGAGGACGATTCACCCTTTGACATACTAATAAAACACGGTTCCACGCGTCCCCAGACAATGACACCCTATATTCTGTCAAATAACCGATTTTTATCTTCTTTCCGCCAAGTATATTTTATTTTCATTGCAAATCCTGTACTCTATTGCACTTTTTAAAGGAAGGACTACCTTTTATTTTCCTCTCTATTCCGCAGTGCACGGGAATCTTCGAAAAATTTCTTTAAAACGTGTGCCCATGTCAAGCAATGTACGATGATGCTTTCTTAGGAAGCTGTAGCAGGTAAAATATCGATAATTTCTCGGTCCCTTAATTTTGCTCACGAATATTCTTTGCTAACGATATAGGGACGATGACATGTCATCGCAGTGAACTTTGCGCATAGATCCATCGATCCGTGCCTGTCCCCGTGTCTTTCTTCTGACGAATCCCAGCTTTTCGTCCGGTCGAATCGATCGCATCGAATCTACGCTCTGTTTAACCTCTTTCCGTCCGGGTGTCCGCTGATTTCCTGTCGCTCGTCGCGCGTTCACAATTGACTTCCGGCCAGTCGACTCTCCCCCGCGCCACATCCCGATGAACAAAAGTGCGCTGGAAAACTACCAGCCGGAATCGGGATCGGACCCCGGCTTCGGGCCCTGGATCGTAGCGCCGGATTCCGTAAATTTCGTTCGACTTATTACTGCCTATCGCAGCCGGTGATTGGAATGTCAAGTTTCCGTGCGCGATAAAATCGACAGTAAATCGGTTTATCGCGCGGCGAACGTGACTCGAGTTTACGACCCCGGGCGACAGGAACGTGACGCGAAGGAAACGCTTTTGCGAGCGGACTGCGAATCGAGAAGCGTTCGATTAAACGCAGCGAAATGCACGTAACCGTGTTACCGAACAGGCGGAAAGATCAGCAGGATTTGGCAACGTCCATCGCGTTCGCCATCCGCGTCAGACCATCCCGAGTACCGGGCCCGGTACCATCGCGCGGTCCCACGACGAGCACCGACCGATACTAATTAATATCGCAATCTCGATCGATGTCGCGATGAATCATCTGAACGTCGGCGGCCGCGAGAAAGCGAGTTTGATCGCTGCGTGGTGTGAAACGGTCGACTAGCTCGATCCAGCGACGATCGGACGCCGAAAGATCAGGCGACTACCCGCTGGGACGGCGGTTGCGCGATCGAGGGACACGTTCGTCCCGGCAATTGGCAATAATTGGACAACAGGTTGATCGCTGGCAGCGAAGAGGTAACTCTTTCTCCGCCAGCTTCCTCGCGGTCGTCCTTGACACGCTTCGACCGAGTCCTTGCCAGTCCTTAAGCTCTAAACGCGACCCAGATGCGGGCCCACTCGAGACCGGCCGCTAATCTCTCTAATAAGGTCGATCACGGAGGTGTAGGTGCGCCTAGCCGCCTCTGGTAGCCTGGCAGGCCTAAAAGGCGGCCCGTGAACGCGGCATAACGAGCTACGACGAGGCGAGCCGAGCTTTACGAAGGCAATTAAAGATCTGCCTCGTTCGCCACCTCGTTAGCCAATCAGAGCGTGTCGTGGGCGACGCCTGGCCAATAAAAAGATCCCGTTGGACGCGATCGTTCTCCACGCCGCGTACGTGCCACGTATATACGTGTACACGCCGTGATCGTTCGACCGGCGAGCGCTGTCGGAATACAGGAAGCCATGGAAGATGGATGTCCGTTTAGACTCGGTAACGAGGAGGATCTCTTATTAGAGACGGTTTTCGTTCCGAGGGAATCACCAGCGGGAACGGCCAATCGTTAGCGTTCTATCACCGCTTATTCGTTTCTTCCGCCCGGTAATCCAGCGTGAACGCGATTCGACGATTCGCCAAACCAATTTACGTCTCCCGACGTGCACTCCGGTCGCCGTCTAAGTCCACCGTACCGCTACGATTTCTTACGCAGTCGCGATTTCTATTCCCCCGTTTCGTCGTTTCCTACGCGGCTTCCCTTTCCCAGTCCCTGCCAACGCGATCGACCCGCCGAGTCCGACCGGTACCGAGACATTTCCACGCTGAGCAACTGTACACCGAGAGTCTCCTTTCCTCGTAGCCGAGTCTCCTCTCAGGCCGCGGCCGGCCAGTCCGGTCGGTCCACAACGAGGGCTACCTAGCTGCTAGCTAGCTAGCTAGCTAGCTAGCCGACTCGCTCGCTCGCGTGCATCGCGCGAGGAATCCCACGCGTCTCGTCGTCTGCATATCCCACATCCGGTGTCCACTCTGGCCACCTCTCGACCAACCCCGTCCGCCACTCCGCCGTTCCAAGAAACCTGTCCCCACCTCGCGTCTGCGGGCAGATTATTATCGCGACGAGAAATCGATCGACGAAAGGATCAAAGGCGAGTTTTTGCACTCGCGGGAAGAAATATACCACCCGATCCGTGACAGTTTTGCATCCGCGAGTCGCTCCATCGGATCAAGGACGAGTGTCACCTGTACGCCGGCGGCCACTCCGCGAGTTCCTTTCCACGTTTTAATGCTCCCTTTTCCCCCATTTTTTCCCCATTTCTTCCCCATTTTTTCCCTAGCCACGGTGTTGGAATTAACGGTGAACGACTTCGTTTACGACTAGACGAGATACGCGCGGGGAAGGTTCCCAACGCTCGTAACCGTGTTCCGTTTTTCACCGCCGATCTACGATCCAGCGCGGCTTTCGGACCGCCAGGTGTGTGCGTTACTTTTTGCGAAATAGCGCTCCCATCGACCGAGAGGAGAGAAACGGAAGTTCGAGTCGATAATCGCGAATCATCCAGCTGGCGTAAAAATTCGTAGCCTGGATCGCGAACGAGCTGCGAATAAGCGATCCAGAGGAATAAATCCAAAACGAGCCCCCCACCCAGGGGTGTCGCTATCCGGGAACGTTTGACACGCCGACTAATTTCCAGTTTCAGTGGCTTTCTACTCGATTAACTTAGCGGCCGCGTAAGAACCGTGGAAAACCTCGAGAAACTGCCTGTGCCCTGCGAATCCAGCCACGGAGGGGGCCATCCTCTGTCCCACCTCGTCGCGATTCGGTGCCGCTGACGCGTTCCTCGGGGCACGTTCGTGACTCCTTTGCTGCGATCGATGAAATCGCGTTGATGGAGGAAAAAATAAAGGCCAGTCGAAATTGGGAAGAAAAATTCACGTCGTGGCTGAACAACCACGGAGGGGGCCATCCTCTGTCAACTCGTCGCGATTCGGAGTCGCCGACGCCTTCGACGGGCCACGTTCGTGACCCCTGCGAACTAGGAAATCGCGTCGATGGAGGAAAAAATAAACGCCAATCGAAATTGGGAAGAAAAATTCACGTCGTGGCTGAACAACCACGGAGGGGGCCATCCTCTGTCCCACCTCACCGCGATTCGAAGTCGCTGACGCGTTCCACGGGCCACGTTCGTGCCCCCTTTACTGCGATGGAGGAAAAAATAAATTCCAGACGAAATCAGGGAAAATACTGCACGACGCAGACGAAGATCGCGGTCTAGCTTGTTTCTGCGAACCACGAATCGGGCAAGAACGAGCTTCACCTAGTTCGAGAGCTGCGTTTTGGTTCTCAGGATGACGAGAGTTCTCTCGTCTCCTTCCCACGACAGGTAGACACCACCGTATTGCTCCGTTTCCACGCTG
>NW_016907907.1:448676-456577 GCF_001483705.2 Eufriesea mexicana | reverse complement strand
CTGAACCGCAATTAACGAAGCGTTCGTAACGCGAATCCTACAATTAACTGGTCGTTAAACCTCCGCCCGGGAAAAGCGAACTTCCCCGTCTCGGCGTACGCGATAACCTGGATGTTCCGTTGACCCGTGCGCGTGGATAGGCGGACAATGAAGGGACGAATGCAGGGACCAAGTGGAGGGACAAAGGGAGAAAACAGAGGAGAGAGGAAAAAGTTTTCAAGTGGACGACATCGCGGATCGAAGCCGACGAAACGATCGCCGGTTGTTAATGATCCTTCACCTGCTGGTGGAGCATAGGTTGTGCAAAGATCGCGGGACCACCTTGCGTGTCTCGTTTTTAACCGGCGATTACGTGGAACGGATCGAAGAGGTCCCGGGAAAGTGAAAGTCCGGGCTAATCGATTCTTAAACATCGCCGACGAGTTACAAAATTCGTATAACCGAATCCTGATCGAACGAGTATATACTCTGTCATCTCCGCGTTTTTTTGACTTGCCAATTTTCAATTTTTCAGCTACTTTCAACCCGCCATCGACGATACGAAGATTTAACACTTTGACTGCCACGCACATTTTATATAGGGGGGTCACGATAGAATTTGTATTATTCTTAGGATATGACGAATTATCAAACAATATTGCAACAGAAAAATAGTGCAAATTATTAATGTCTCCTATTCAATATTGTTCCAATTTTCCAAAATTGATTAGAATAAAAGAAATGGACACTGATGACCACCATGACAGTCAACGCGTTAAACGATCGTTTTTGACACCATTTTCGCTTTTAACCCCTGGCATCGTGACTACAGGTGATTCCACGTCGCTATTTCTCACCTGCACCGATTAATCACTGCAAACCTAACCTTCCAAGAGCGTCTTCCGATGTCAACTATTCTTTTTGAACAAATTCTCCAAGAGTTTCACTTTTGACTCGCCGTGAGTAACATCACGGAGGAAATAACCCGTCGCGATCAACGACGTCATTAACATTCGCAACCCTGTTCATCGCGTGGAATCGCGCAGCCCGCGACTAATCCCTCTATCTGGCGGGCCGCGCTCGTCCCATGAATCTCTCCAAAAACCTCCCTTCATCACCGTCCCGGCGAACAGCAATATTCCGCGGCGATACGCGTGTTTTTTGCGCTAGAAACGCAGCCACTCTCTGCAAATCCCCGGGTAAAAAAGCGAATCAACGTCCGATCGAATGGTCCCCCATCGGCAGAGGAGCAGTCATTATTCCGCGGTGTCCCCGTCGAAACAGAGAAATCAGGGGGCCGGCTGGTGGCGCGGAGGTCGGCAGACGCAGCAGGCAAGCGTAGAATCGTAACGTATCATTATCATTGTAAAGCATTCGTACGATTTACCATCATCGATCATGGCCGGGCCGCAAGAAATCGAAAAGCAACACGGCAGAAGCCAGCAGAAGCAGCATCGTACCGAGAGAGAATCATTACGTTACGCAAGATTAACCCACCTCCCTTGTCTCTCCCGCCCTCTTCCCGTGCCGTCCCCCTCGCGGCGCGTTACGTCGATTACCGGCTCGCGTGTTTTGCAACAACGATACAGCTGTGCATACAAATGCATACAAATAACTCGGCTGGTTAAGCGGAGCTTGGAAAAAATTGCCCAAGAGAAGCGTCGGAGGTCGAAGACGTGGGACCGAGCGCGGCCCTCGCGTCATTCGTCGCCGTGGTCGTCGTCGTCGTGATCGTCGTCGAGAAGAGGTAACAGGTAGAAAGAAAGAGGGAAAGAAAGAAAGAAAGAAAGAAAGGAAGAAAGGCAGAGAGGGGAGGTACCCGTGCACGTGTATACGGAATAATTACCCACAGACTCCCGTCGACCATTGTTACCACGCAAATCGCTAACGAGCCACCGCTGAAAGAGGTGAGAACATGCATCCTCGGTGTATCGCTGGCGCGATAAAAATAACGAGGAATCGTTGGCGAAGGAAGGGCGATGGAAGAGAGAAAAGGAGAGGAAAAAAGGTGAAAGAGAGGGGAGGAGAGAAAAAAGGAGGAAGAGAGGCACGTCGATCGAGAGTGTGCACCGAGGCGCTGTCTACGCGGCTCATTATGTAAAACGCTGTAGCTGTGTCGGTTATTGACATTTCACGGATATTACCGGCCCTCCGCTGCGTGGCGGCGTTACGTAGCGTTCACCGTGAACATTCCTTCGCCACCGTCTTGTTTCTCCATTTTCGTGCCCCGCTCGACAGGTGTTAGGGACATTGCACGCGTAAGCGCGATAGCGAGTTCGGAGAGCCACGAGATTCGCGATAGGTTTAAAATCGGTGACGAATGCTGCCATCTGACCAGTAGATTCGAATAATCTCTATTGACGCAAGGTGTACCTTCTAGCTTCTTATTTATCCGGGACTACCTGGCCTGCGAATTAACGTCCTTCTCGCTGGGCTGCTCCCACGAGCTGGAATTAACCTTCCGCGCTCTCGGATCGAGGCTAACCCGACGTACCTTTCCTTCCACGCTTTCATTTCCATCTACCGGTCGTTGGGTCTTTAATAAACCGCCGGATGCCATTAGCCAACCTTTCTACTGGCCAGAGTCGCGGGAACATCGGACGCCATTGGCCTGTGTCGTCGATCGCGGACGACCCCCGCGTTCCGATCCCCCCAGCGATCTCGGGGGACGAAAAATCCGTGACCGAAATCGTGTCAAGGTCGCGACGATCGATACTATACGATACGATACGATACGATGGTACAAGGTGGGATAGGACGCGACGCGACGTTATCGAGAGATCGCTTGGTGGCGCACGGTCTCTTGACCTGACCCAAAGCAGGGCCCGCTGGCCGACCTCGAACGATAGCCCGCCGTGAGAGAGATGCCGAAAGCAGACGCGGCTTAAGGTGAATAAGCCGGGAAACGTGGGTGGATGTAAACGTAGGTGGATATAAGGTAGACCGATGTCGTGATGCGCACTTGTCGAGAATGACTGGTCGAGCCTCCCGCTCGTGGTTGCCCCGGGCAATCACACAGGTACAATGTGCAACTGCAGGGTCCCGTGTATGCCATCGTGCCAAGTCTCGCTCCTTCTCCTTCTCCTTCCTCGGGGTCAACCCGTTTCTTTTTCCTTTGTCTTCGCGCCGATACTTTCTCGCTATCGTCGTCGGCGATCGTCAGGAATCGCCCGAGGTACTTTGACAGCGTCTAGGGGGAACTTGGCTCCTCGAGTACTGAAAGGACGTCGGAGACGCGCGGAAATCGACGTGACGCGCGTTCCCGCGATCGCGAACAAAGGTCGCGCAAAGTGGTCGCGGCGAATATCGGTAAACGCGATGGAAGAGGAGGTTCGGAGGAGCCGGAGGAACCATGGAGAAGAAGCAAAAGGGGAACGTGCTTGGACTCGGACTCCGTGGCGAAAGAAGAAAATGGCCGGGAACCTGCGGCACATGCAAAAGAACGGCCGGTTTCTTGCTTTCGTCCGACGATGCTCGAATACCAATACCGTTGGCCGGAGCGCGAGGAGCGCCGGCCGATCGGGTGAAAACAAAATCCTCGCTGAACGTGGATCGGTGGAGCGCTTTCCTTGACTCGCGGCCAGCAACCAACTTCGATTTCACGGTCACCCGGTCGCTGGAATTCTAATAAGAATTTAATCGACGAAACGACGCCGATTCCAGCGTAACTGGCCGCTCCTCGCGCGCTTTCTTTCATCGGTGGGCCCGCTCGCTGCCACGGTATCACTTTCGTCCGGCTTCCTCGGCCGACACTTCCTGCACGCTGTACCACCAATCCGAGCGATAATGCAGCCGACTTTCAAACGACTAACAGCCTACCGATAAACCGTCCGCGATAAAACCGGCGGAGAACGGGTAAAACGCGAATATCTGCGTTCCATCTGCGAAGAAAGGTCGTCGACGTCTATTTTTCGGTGTTCCGTATTGTCCAGCCGATCGGCACGATCGGCCGTTGGCGCGTAACGAGCCCTAAAATGTCGCAATATAATTCCGCCGGTGTATGGCCGGGGCCGGGCAATACGTTTCATTGTCATTAGCCTAAGGGTCGCCATAAGAGAGAAATGGAAATCGATACGGAAACAATCGAGCCGGTAGCCGGGATAGCCGACCGGCTCTACGTACGATATGCGTGAACCACCGGTACCGTTACCGGCGTTACATGCCCGTTCACCTTAACTCGACAGTTGAATTCGTTAGCGTGGCTGGATTACGAGTAATGTGACGCCGGGATATTCCCTTTTAGAACGGCGGGAAACCACGACGCGAGGAGGAAGCTGTGGCGGCCGCTCGGGCCCGCACGACCAGCAGCGCCGCGCTCGTTTCCCTCTACATGGCGATCGTTAGATCCGCGTTTGTTACCTCGTCATACCGCTAGGACAGTCGCGTTTCGTGCTTTCCGTCAACTCACGTCTCCGCCAGTCCCAATTCGCGTTGGTCCGCCGAGGTTCTGCCACTTTCACCGAATCGAGATCGGACAAGAGATCGGCTGGAGCTTCCCAAGTCTGAGACTTGGTTGCTTCCAGTCGGACGGAACGCGGATTCCATCGGTCACTCAATTCTTTCGCGTTCAGTAATTTCCCCGTTAATCGCGTGAATTTTCGTCATAGCATCTTGACCGTTTCGAGAGTCTAACAGTATAGCCTTCGATGGCATCGAAGATGGAGTCGGGCTGAACGGAATATCCCTAGATCCGAACGGAATGCCCCTAGATCCGAACGGAATACCCCTGGATCTGGATGGAATGACCCTAGATTCCACCGGCATGGACCTAGATATGAACGGAATGTCCCTAGATCCGAACGGAATGCCCCTAGATCCGAACGGAATACCCTTGGATCTGGATGGAATGACCCTAGATTCGACCGGCATAGACCTAGATATGAACGGAATGTCCCTAGATCCGAACGGAATGCCCCTAGATCTGAACGGAATGTCCCTAGCTCCGAACGGAATATCCCTAGATCCAAACAAAATACACATACATCTGAACGCAATATTCCTAGATGCAGTTGGTCGAGCATCGGTTTTAAATCGTAAATTCGTGGTACCACTGAGGCGACATAGCAGAGAGACGACAAAGACGAGGTTCTAAGCGTCTTTTTGGTAGGTCCTCGTCTGGTTTGCTCGCGCGAGATCGTCAGGCATACCGACGTGCACGCCGTGAACGACACGCATCGTAAAACATTTGGACGCGTTCGTATCGAGCACAATGGAACGTCTGGTCCCGTTACTTCAAATTAATATCGATCCTCGTTCGATCGGACCCGTCAGTCCCGTGCATACGGTCACGTCCCCGCCACGTGGGCGTTCGAACGAGCAACGAAAGGAGAGGCCGCGCGTCGTCCAGCCGGCGAGACAGAAATAGTAATTAGGCAGGTCAAATTAGGTTAACCTTGAAAGGAAACGCCGCGCGAGATGCGTTTCAGCGCCAAAAATGGTCTCGAAAGTGGCTCGAGTTGCCTCCGGACGAACGTTCACCGGAGTCGCAACGATTTTCCTCGCGCGAGAGATCGTGCCTTCGTTTTCCATCGACTTTCCCGAGCACGCGTTCGAGAACTCGTTCAAATTCTCGCGTTCGCTTAAAAACCTCGACACGCTTGATCGTCCGCGCGAACTCCTAGGCCTTGACCTTGCCTCCATCCCCCGCAACCTTTGTCCAAGAAAAGAAGAAGAAGAAGAAGAAGAAGAAGAAGAAGAAGAAGAAGAAGAAGAGGAGGAAGAAGAAGCAAGATGGCGAAGTCTGTCGTCCCAGACGACCGTTGTTCTCCGCCTGTAAATAAGCCGGTTTCAGCTAAAAACATCGACACGCTTGACCCGTTCAGGCGAACTCTTAGTCGACCCACTGAGCGCGAAAACGTCGTGGAAAGCCATCGGTATCGTGGACGCCGGGAATAGAATCGTTTAAACTCTGATTGCACGGCTAGTTAGCGTGGACCGTTAACCGGTTAACAATGTCGCGACGGGTCGTGACGGTTCGACCGGGTCAATGAATCGGGTCGAATTCAATTTCGCGCGCTCGGCGGCTAGCGCGGCACGGCGAAGAAAGCGACCGTCACCGATATCGCCGATATCGATTTTAATCCGGTCGACGAGCAAGCGGGACAGGAGAGGAGGCCTGCGAGAGGTATCGACGTCCACGATTTCTCGCGAGAGTTTCTCGAATTTCAATTTCAGTATCGGCCGTGCCGAGTTGGGCAACATTGGCCTCCCGTCGAATCTCTCCGTCTGTCTGTCCCCGTCCCGTCCTGTCTCTCGGGGGCCTTTCACTCGAAAGACGTGGACCTCGAAACGGCGGCCTGTGCACGGATTCCTGTCTAATACGGTATCCCGGTTTCGTCACTGAACGCGTATATATACCCGGCCGTTCGAGATGCCGTGGCCTGAGCTGCCACGATGGAAATCAATGGCTCCGGGGGCAGAGGGGGGAAAAAGTCGTCGGGACCCACGGCGTGTGTTTGCTTGTGAGAAACGCCTGACTCGGGGAAACCGCGATTCCGGGATAATTGACACGTTTCAATGGATCTATAGAAATAAGCAGCAAGAGGCCGAGAGTTAGAGAGAGATAGATAGATCTGGAAACGTCTCGATTGGGCCGAAATTTCGAAATTTCTTCTCGCGCCGATGACGTCCGTGTATCGATACTCGAGATCGGCTCGAGAGTTACGTATGTACACACGAGTACGTTTCGTTGGTTTGCTCTGCCGGGCAAATAGCAGGGTTCGATTCACCGCATGGTAATCGAGGGTAATTCGTTTGCCCTCTTTGTAACGTCTGTGGCGTACGTTATAAGAGAAACTCGTAACCGAGGATCGCGTATCTCTCCTCGTCCGATAGAATTCCCATCGTTCCCGGGCTTCGTCCGCGGCGCGTACGCGCGAAATTGCGGCGAAATCCAGACGCGAATTCCAAACCCCTTCTTCTCGCGGAGCGACGGGGCCCGTGGAATCCCGTGGTATCGAAGCGCGACCCTAGCGACACGGTTGATCCCTACGGCTTATTAGGCTCGCCTTAATAAGGTCTGCGCGAGCAGGTGCTTTCGAGGACTGTTTAAAGCTCGTTACGCGTTAAGAGGTATCACGTAGACGGGTCGTGGGTCGCGACCTCCGGGGCCGAGCCTCTTTTACGAGGAGTACTGTTACTGACACAGTGGCACGCTTAAGCCGACCTCTCGACCGCCTCGCTATTCTCCAAAGCACCTGCACTCTCGTACCCTGCGAGGTACCACGCCTTCGTCGCCGCGCGAGATACGAAACCGGACGACCGGCCAGTAATGACACCTCGCGAAATGGTAATTGCACGGGGACAAGGGAGGTGGGAAAGAAAGAAATCTCGTTTTTTCGCGACCGGTCCGTGTCAACGCACTCGTAGCAGCTGGCCGGGTCTCGGCCGGTCGTCCATCGGGAGGACGGTGACGAAATCACTGCTACCAGCTGTCAAATCGCATCGGTCAACCATTCCGAGGATTTCAAGGACGAATCATCTCCGATCACCAGGACCATTTCGACGAAAACCTCATTCGAAGTCCAACCTAACCTAACCCCCACCGCTACGCGATAGTTAAGCATCCCTGACACTCAAACTCTCAAAACCCTCATGGAAGTCTCGTCATCTACGCTGTCTTCTTAATCA
Organism: Eufriesea mexicana; assembly: GCF_001483705.2. Taxonomy (NCBI): domain Eukaryota; kingdom Metazoa; phylum Arthropoda; class Insecta; order Hymenoptera; family Apidae; genus Eufriesea; species Eufriesea mexicana. The sequence goes on along the minus strand of NW_016907907.1, from coordinate 448,969 downwards.
TACCGCGTGATTTCGTGGACGAATCATGTCCGATCACGAGGACCATTTCAACGAAAACCTCATTCGAAGTCCAACCTAACCTAACCATAACCGCTACGCAATAGTCTTGCATTCCTAACGCGCAGACTCTCGAAACCCTCATGAAAACCTCGTCATCTACGCTGTCTTCTTACCCATTATCGCGTAATCTCTCTGCCAACTTCCATTTCGAGTTTCGCAACGAGAGATGCTCGTAATTCGCTTCTCGCGCGGTGAATTTTCTCGCGTGATCCTCCGCCAGCGATACGGAAGAG